>NC_041233.1:24029573-24035052 GCF_002837175.3 Physeter macrocephalus | reverse complement strand
GTGGGAAGCAGCCGCATGGCACAGGGAGATCAGCTAGGTGGTTTGTGACCACCTAGAGGGGTGGGATAGGGAGGGAGATGCAAGAGGGAAGAGATATGGGAACATAGGTATATGTATAACTGATTCACTTTGTTGTAAAGCAGAAACTAACACACCATTGTAAAGCAATTATACTCCAATAAAGTTGTTAAAAAAAAAGATACATATGGTGGCATTCTGTGACTTGATATTACATTTCAATGTTTAATTATCTTTTTTTCTTAAAGGAATGATTATTTTGGGTCGATACCTTCTAAGTATTTTTCTTTTTTCTTCCTCCTTCCCTTCTGTCTTTCCTTCCTTCCTAACTTGCAGCTCCTCAGAGAAATTTTGAAATTGCCTTCAAGATGTTTGACTTGAATGGAGATGGAGAAGTAGACATGGAGGAATTTGAACAGGCAAGTTTTCCTGGAAATTTCCTTTGAATACATTAATATTTAACACATTTTCATGTGCCTTGGAGTTACTGTGGCCTTGGTCAGTATATTCTGATGCTATCCAGTTTTTGAAGTACCTAATGTATCATTTTTCAGAATTATCTCCACTTTTAATAGGTGAGGTTTTTTTGTTTGTTTTTACTCTAAATGTAAGGAATTATTTGAGCATATTATTAAGGTCAACGTTGCTCTGATTCCCCAACATGAATTAGACTCTAATGCTGAGAGGCTAAGTTATGGTTATTCAATCATATATTCAATCAACATTTATTAAATAGCTCCTTTGTGCCAGGCAGTTCCAGAATACAAGGATGAATGACATATGTTCTGAAAAGATTTCTGTAAGAGAAGGAAAAATGCCTTTTACTGTAGCAGGTTCCAGCCATAGAAGTATATAGTTTCTTCTGAATCCTAGGAAGAGATTACATTTCCATCAAACTTCTGTTCTTGGAGGGCCATGCTATCTCTCCAGGTATAATTATTATGATTGGTAGAAGTGGTTTCAAAACAGAAAAAAAATATATGTGGGAGATAACATTTTTGTATTAACAGTGAGTAAAGGGGCAAAAAGGAAGTGGGAGAAAGTATCAAGAATAGTGTATCTTTAAATAAGAAATGCATAGAGACAAATATTTCAAAATACCTACAGATATTTATTCAAATTTGCAAGCTATGTCCATCTAATACCTTCACTTTTTATAATTCTGCACTTCACTGGTGTTACCAGGTGGCCTCAAATGATTATAAATAGAACTTATTTTGGTATTTTTAATTTTATTTTACACAACTATTTTATTTTTATTGAGATATAGTTAATGTATAACATTGTTTTAGGTGTATGACATAATGATTTGACCTATCTATATACTTTGAAATGATTACCACAATAAATTTAGTTAATATTCATCACCACACATAGTTTTTTTTCTTGTGATGAGAACTTTTAAGATCTCCTCTCTTAGCAACTTTCAAATATACAATTTAGTTTTGTTAACTATAGTCTCCATGCTTATATCCCCAAGGCTTATTTATCTTATAAGTGGAAGTTTAGACCACCTTCACTCATTTTGTCCACCCTCCATCCTCTGTTTCTGGCGACCAACAATCTGTTCCCTGTGTCTGTGAGTTCAGCTTTTTTTTGGATTCCACATATAAGTGAGGTCATATAGTATTTGCCTTTCTCTCTCTGACTTATTTCATCTAGCATAATGCCCTCAACGTTCATCCATGTTATCACAAATGGCAGGGTTTACTTCTTTTTTTATGTCTGAATAACATTCCAGTGTGTGTGTGTGTGTGTGTGTGTGTGTGTGTGTGTGTGTGTGTATCATATTTTCTTTATCCATTCATCTGCCAGTGGACACTTAGGTTGTTTCCATGTCCTGGCTATTGTAAATAATGCTGAAATGAATATGGTGGGGGAGCTGAAGATATCTCTTCGACATAGTGATTGGTTTCCTTTGGATAAATACTCAGAAGTGGAATTGCTGGATCATATGGTAGTTCTAGTCTTAATGTTTTGAGGAATCTTCATGCTGTTTTCCATACTGGCTGAACCAATTTACATTCCCACTAGTGCCTGAGGATTCCCTTTTCTCCACATCCTCACTAACATTTTTGGCATTGCTGTTGAAATGCTGAATGACTTGGAGCAGTCACTCCACCATTCTGCTCACTTGACAGAGAAGGGAGTATTAATTTCATCTAATATGATCCCTTGATAACTGGCCTTGTTAAACTGATGGAACTTGTAATATTGATCACAAGGAATTTTGATGTAAAAACTCTTTAGAGAAACAAAAATAATTATAAGGTGGTTCAGGAGTGAATAGCTCTCATTAGAAGTTTCTCTGCTTCATCGTTCTACGTTTTACATTTTTGGGCAATATAATAATTCTTTAAGTTGAAAGTGCACTAAGCTTTAAAACATTCAAACTTTGATTTCCAGCTAAATAGGTATTTTCTTGACGGTAAATTTGTCAAGCTTACAAAAAAAGTTAAACAGAACCAGTATGAGGACACACACATTTCATCATTGTGTATCTTCAAAGTCAAAGTGGTGTGAAGCAAACTAATACCTAATATTACTCTTTTATTCATCTTTTTCAAAAATCACTTTGATCATGCATAAACATAAATTACTAAAAAGCATTACTCGACTGTAAATAGTGTAAGTTTTCTCTGACCTTTCTTTTTTTTCATAAATTTATTTATTTATTTTTGGCTGCACTGGGCTTTCTCTAGTTGCGGTGAGCAGGGGCTGGCTACTCTTCATTTGCGGTGCGCGGGCTTCTCATTGCGGTGGCTTCTCTTGTTGCAGAGCACAGGCTCTAGGCGCACGGGCTTCAGTAGTTGTGGCATGTGGGCTCAGTAGTTGTGGCTCGCAGGCTCTAGAGCGCAGGTTCAGTAGTTGTGGCGCACGGGCTTAATTGCTGCACGGCAGGTGGGATCTTCCCAGACCAGGGCTTGAACCCATGTCCCCAGCAGTGGCAGCCAGATTCTTAACCACTGTGCCACCAGGGAAGCCCCCAGATCCTTTTCTTTAACCCATTTCATAGCAGATCATAAAACAGAACTAACCTAGCAAAAGATATTTTTTTTAAAATCTCATAACTCTTTGGGCTACATTGACCCGAGGCTGTGACAGAAATGTTTTTTTAGTGTGAAAGTATGAGTTGTGAGACAGAAGAAAGGGAATGAAATTTCCACATACTCTCTTCAGCACCACACTTTTGAAGCTAACATACACATTTCCACCATAGGAAGGGTATAAGCTGCAGTATTATAGCACAGACAAAATTTAAATCATGACAGGTCTTGACGTTGATGCTCAATACTGGTTCACTGCTACTGGAAAATTCTTCAGTTCTCACACCCAGGCAGAGAAAATGAATTGTGTGTTGCCTTTAAATAGAAGCATCACTGTACTGATTATCCTGTATTTCAATTTAATGTCTAAAAACTTCAACTTAAATAATTTTAAAATCCATTGTATACCTATCTTTCAAGTCTCCATGTGCATGAAAAACAAATGTCAAGAAATCTTGTAGTTGTGGCTCGCAGGCTCTAGAGCGCAGGTTCAGTAGTTGTGGCGCACGGGCTTAATTGCTGCACGGCAGGTGGGATCTTCCCAGACCAGGGCTTGAACCCATGTCCCCAGCAGTGGCAGCCAGATTCTTAACCACTGTGCCACCAGGGAAGCCCCCAGATCCTTTTCTTTAACCCATTTCATAGCAGATCATAAAACAGAACTAACCTAGCAAAAGATATTTTTTTTAAAATCTCATAACTCTTTGGGCTACATTGACCCGAGGCTGTGACAGAAATGTTTTTTTAGTGTGAAAGTATGAGTTGTGAGACAGAAGAAAGGGAATGAAATTTCCACATACTCTCTTCAGCACCACACTTTTGAAGCTAACATACACATTTCCACCATAGGAAGGGTATAAGCTGCAGTATTATAGCACAGACAAAATTTAAATCATGACAGGTCTTGACGTTGATGCTCAATACTGGTTCACTGCTACTGGAAAATTCTTCAGTTCTCACACCCAGGCAGAGAAAATGAATTGTGTGTTGCCTTTAAATAGAAGCATCACTGTACTGATTATCCTGTATTTCAATTTAATGTCTAAAAACTTCAACTTAAATAATTTTAAAATCCATTGTATACCTATCTTTCAAGTCTCCATGTGCATGAAAAACAAATGTCAAGAAATCTTATTTACATGATAAAACATGAACCCAGAAAAAAATCATAATCATAAGCATTTATGATATTAACCTAGAGTTATAAGGAGACTTAGAGATAATGATCTCTAACCGTGAACATTTTCAATGAGAAAACTAAGGCCCAAAGAAGTTAATGAGCTGCATAAATTGTGCTTTCACTGCAGAGCAACAGAATTAGACCCCGTGTGTCCTGATTCCCCATCTTGTGTCTTTCCATTATACTACTTTTACCTTTTAGAGCCAGAGACTTTTAAATTGTGTTAAATAAGTCTTTTTATGGTCATAGGTAATAAATAAAACAAATAAAGACATTTAACCATGGAAATCCATTGTTACAAATCTTAAGTTTTTAAGTATTATGCTTTTCAAATTTGGCAATTTAAAAATCATTATCGAGCTTCCCTGGTGGCGCAGTGATTGAGAGTCTGCCTGCCGATGGTAGGGGACACGGGTTCGTGCCCCGGTCCGGGAAGATCCCACATGCCGCGGAGCGGCTGGGCCCGTGAGCCATGGCCGCTGAGCGTGCGCGTCCGGAGCCTGTGCTCTGCAGGGGAGAGGCCACAACAGTGAGAGGCCCGCGTACTGCAAAAAAAATTAATAATAAAAAATAAAAATCATTATCCACAAGGCTATATATATTATTTATTTATATAATATACCTTTATTATCCTTACATATCACAATTTTAATTATTCTGAATAGTTGTTATTTTAGCTTGTGAAGAGGTAGAAAAGGTTGCAGGAACTTGTGAAAAAAATGCTATATCAATCATAGACTTGCCTCAAAAAGCGCATTTTATATAGTTAGGCCATGGTTGCTAGTCCCCCAAATTATTCTTTCTCAAAAGCTCATTTATTTTTTTTTTGTATTTTTTTTTTTTTTAACATCTTTATTGGAGTATAATTGCTTTACAATGGTGTGTTAGTTTCTGCTTTATAACAAAGTGAATCAGCTATACATATACATATATCACCATATCGCCTCCCTCTTGAGTCTCCCTCCCATCCTCCCTATCCCACCCCTCTAGGTGGTCACAAAGCACTGAGCTGATGTCAGTGCTATGCAGCTGCTTCCTACTACTTATCTATTTTACATTTGGTAGTGTATATATGTCCATGCCACTATCTCACTTCGTCCCAGCTTACCCTTCCCCCTCCCCGTGTCCTCAAATCCATTCTCTATGTCTGCATCTTTATTCCTGTCCTGCCCCTAGGTTCTTCAGAACCATTTTTTTTTTTAGATTCCATATATATGTGTTAGCATACAGTATT
>NC_041233.1:24023273-24026245 GCF_002837175.3 Physeter macrocephalus | reverse complement strand
TGGACACTTAGGTTGTTTCCATGTCCTGGCTATTGTAAATAATGCTGAAATGAATATGGTGGGGGAGCTGAAGATATCTCTTCGACATAGTGATTGGTTTCCTTTGGATAAATACTCAGAAGTGGAATTGCTGGATCATATGGTAGTTCTAGTCTTAATGTTTTGAGGAATCTTCATGCTGTTTTCCATACTGGCTGAACCAATTTACATTCCCACTAGTGCCTGAGGATTCCCTTTTCTCCACATCCTCACTAACATTTTTGGCATTGCTGTTGAAATGCTGAATGACTTGGAGCAGTCACTCCACCATTCTGCTCACTTGACAGAGAAGGGAGTATTAATTTCATCTAATATGATCCCTTGATAACTGGCCTTGTTAAACTGATGGAACTTGTAATATTGATCACAAGGAATTTTGATGTAAAAACTCTTTAGAGAAACAAAAATAATTATAAGGTGGTTCAGGAGTGAATAGCTCTCATTAGAAGTTTCTCTGCTTCATCGTTCTACGTTTTACATTTTTGGGCAATATAATAATTCTTTAAGTTGAAAGTGCACTAAGCTTTAAAACATTCAAACTTTGATTTCCAGCTAAATAGGTATTTTCTTGACGGTAAATTTGTCAAGCTTACAAAAAAAGTTAAACAGAACCAGTATGAGGACACACACATTTCATCATTGTGTATCTTCAAAGTCAAAGTGGTGTGAAGCAAACTAATACCTAATATTACTCTTTTATTCATCTTTTTCAAAAATCACTTTGATCATGCATAAACATAAATTACTAAAAAGCATTACTCGACTGTAAATAGTGTAAGTTTTCTCTGACCTTTCTTTTTTTTCATAAATTTATTTATTTATTTTTGGCTGCACTGGGCTTTCTCTAGTTGCGGTGAGCAGGGGCTGGCTACTCTTCATTTGCGGTGCGCGGGCTTCTCATTGCGGTGGCTTCTCTTGTTGCAGAGCACAGGCTCTAGGCGCACGGGCTTCAGTAGTTGTGGCATGTGGGCTCAGTAGTTGTGGCTCGCAGGCTCTAGAGCGCAGGTTCAGTAGTTGTGGCGCACGGGCTTAATTGCTGCACGGCAGGTGGGATCTTCCCAGACCAGGGCTTGAACCCATGTCCCCAGCAGTGGCAGCCAGATTCTTAACCACTGTGCCACCAGGGAAGCCCCCAGATCCTTTTCTTTAACCCATTTCATAGCAGATCATAAAACAGAACTAACCTAGCAAAAGATATTTTTTTTAAAATCTCATAACTCTTTGGGCTACATTGACCCGAGGCTGTGACAGAAATGTTTTTTTAGTGTGAAAGTATGAGTTGTGAGACAGAAGAAAGGGAATGAAATTTCCACATACTCTCTTCAGCACCACACTTTTGAAGCTAACGTACACATTTCCACCATAGGAAGGGTATAAGCTGCAGTATTATAGCACAGACAAAATTTAAATCATGACAGGTCTTGACGTTGATGCTCAATACTGGTTCACTGCTACTGGAAAATTCTTCAGTTCTCACACCCAGGCAGAGAAAATGAATTGTGTGTTGCCTTTAAATAGAAGCATCACTGTACTGATTATCCTGTATTTCAATTTAATGTCTAAAAACTTCAACTTAAATAATTTTAAAATCCATTGTATACCTATCTTTCAAGTCTCCATGTGCATGAAAAACAAATGTCAAGAAATCTTATTTACATGATAAAACATGAACCCAGAAAAAAATCATAATCATAAGCATTTATGATATTAACCTAGAGTTATAAGGAGACTTAGAGATAATGATCTCTAACCGTGAACATTTTCAATGAGAAAACTAAGGCCCAAAGAAGTTAATGAGCTGCATAAATTGTGCTTTCACTGCAGAGCAACAGAATTAGACCCCGTGTGTCCTGATTCCCCATCTTGTGTCTTTCCATTATACTACTTTTACCTTTTAGAGCCAGAGACTTTTAAATTGTGTTAAATAAGTCTTTTTATGGTCATAGGTAATAAATAAAACAAATAAAGACATTTAACCATGGAAATCCATTGTTACAAATCTTAAGTTTTTAAGTATTATGCTTTTCAAATTTGGCAATTTAAAAATCATTATCGAGCTTCCCTGGTGGCGCAGTGATTGAGAGTCTGCCTGCCGATGGTAGGGGACACGGGTTCGTGCCCCGGTCCGGGAAGATCCCACATGCCGCGGAGCGGCTGGGCCCGTGAGCCATGGCCGCTGAGCGTGCGCGTCCGGAGCCTGTGCTCCGCAGGGGAGAGGCCACAACAGTGAGAGGCCCGCGTACTGCAAAAAAAATTAATAATAAAAAATAAAAATCATTATCCACAAGGCTATATATATTATTTATTTATATAATATACCTTTATTATCCTTACATATCACAATTTTAATTATTCTGAATAGTTGTTATTTTAGCTTGTGAAGAGGTAGAAAAGGTTGCAGGAACTTGTGAAAAAAATGCTATATCAATCATAGACTTGCCTCAAAAAGCGCATTTTATATAGTTAGGCCATGGTTGCTAGTCCCCCAAATTATTCTTTCTCAAAAGCTCATTTATTTTTTTTTTGTATTTTTTATTTTTTTAAACATCTTTATTGGAGTATAATTGCTTTACAATGGTGTGTTAGTTTCTGCTTTATAACAAAGTGAATCAGCTATACATATACATATATCACCATATCGCCTCCCTCTTGAGTCTCCCTCCCATCCTCCCTATCCCACCCCTCTAGGTGGTCACAAAGCACTGAGCTGATGTCAGTGCTATGCAGCTGCTTCCTACTACTTATCTATTTTACATTTGGTAGTGTATATATGTCCATGCCACTATCTCACTTCGTCCCAGCTTACCCTTCCCCCTCCCCGTGTCCTCAAATCCATTCTCTATGTCTGCATCTTTATTCCTGTCCTGCCCCTAGGTTCTTCAGAACCATTTTTTTTTTTAGATTCCATATATATGTGTTAGCATACAGTATTT
>NC_041233.1:23994996-24023228 GCF_002837175.3 Physeter macrocephalus | reverse complement strand
GGGTCGTATGGTAGTTCTATTTGTAGTTTTTTAAGGAACATCCGTACTGTTCTCCATAGTGGCTGTATCAATTTACATTCCCACCAACAGTGCAAGAGTGTTCCCTTTTCTCCACACCCTCTCCAGCGATTATTGTTTGTAGATTTTTTGATGATGGCCATTCTGACTGGTGTGAGGTAATACCTCACTGTAGTTTTGATTTGCATTTCTCTAATGATTAGTGATGTTGAGCATCCTATCATGTGTTCGTTTGCAATCTGTATATCTTCTTTGGAGAAATGTCTATTTAGATCTTCTGCCCATTTTTGGATTGGGTTGTTTGTTTTCAAAAGCTCATTTAAAACTTCTCAAAGATTAAACTAATTCCCCATCTTCTCTTGGAGAATTACTTCATACCAACTTTACATTATCATTCTAATAAATGTGTTATCTCAGTATCTGTGTGATATCAAGTATTTGCCTCTAGCTCTACTGCCTCTCATCACAACTAGAGAGTCAGTAGTGAGAAGTGTGAAATTTTTAAAAGTCTCCTGAGATATGGAAGGTATTACTGTGAGGTTGATGATTATTTTAATGTTGTGTGTGAGGTTTTGAGCCTAAAACAAATGCGTACTTTTTTCTAAAGAGAGATTTTAAAAGGCATCCCAATTATAAAGGTGTCAAGCATGTGTGTTAGAATACCAGTTCAATTATTTGCTAGCTACTTGACCTCAAGCAAGTTATTTAACAGTGTACCTCAAATTCCTCATCTGTAAAATGAGAATAATCATGAGGCTTATCTCATAGGACTGTTGTGAGCATTAAAAGAGAGCATTGTAGCACAGTGTAGGCAAACAGTAAGCAGTCGATAATCAGTTACTCTTCTTACTTTTCCATATTTTCCACCTTGTAATGTTTTTCTGGACGGGGGTTTGCTTCTCCATTAGGTTCAGAGCATCATTCGCTCCCAAACCAGCATGGGAATGCGTCACAGAGATCGTTCTACAACTGGTAACACCCTCAAGTCTGGCTTGTGTTCAGCCCTCACAACCTACTTTTTTGGAGCTGATCTCAAGGGGAAGCTGACAATCAAAAACTTCCTTGAATTTCAGCGTAAACTTCAACATGATGTTCTGAAGCTGGAAGTAGGTATTCCTTGGACTTCAGGGCACTGTCCATCATGTATGCATGTAGAGCTGCTGGGTTGGGAGGGGCCTGCACTATAAGTATTCTTTCAATCTACCTCCAACCATGAGAACTGATTGGTTTGAGCCTTATCAGTGATCTACAGCCTGACAGCAGGTGGGAAATAATATGTCTTACAATAAGTTTGTTCTGGGACTGAAAGCCAAAAAAGTCTAAATTGAAAATCTTAGTTGTCTTTGGATACTCAGCTTGAGGAAAAAGAAGTTCAGGGGTCAGAGCATTTCTCAACCTGAGCATGTATGTTTATTGTGTAGAAGGCACCAAAGGGGTAAGGAGAGGGGGTAATGAGGAGCTCTTTCTGTGAAAGTTTACAAAGGTAGTAGCAGCTGGAAACACAAAATGCCAGAAATAAAAATATATGTGCTCAGAGTTACAAAGGTGTCATACTGGGTTTGGGGATTTACTTTTCCACTTAAAGTTTAGACCATCATGGTGTTCAGTTCCTGGACACAACTCTGTAAGAGCATTACCTTTTTCTATGCGTGTACTTGTTGAATTAAGTATGTTTGGGGTTAATTGGCTACTGAGTCTGTTCAGTTCAAAACGTTCATTAAATGCCTTCTATATACACTTTAGTCTGGAGACCAAAAAAATGAAGTCTCTGATTTCTTCTGATTATTAAAAATTCCCTTATGCTGGTGTTCCTCAACCTCTGTTTTTGGTTAACATATGCCCTGCCTTAATGTTACTTGAAATTTCAAAACATTAAATACTATGACTAAAAACACATAAAAGTATTGGAGAAAAGCACTGCTTTGTTTTTAAACTCTGAATATTACTTCTCTATTTGCTCTCCCGTTTTTCCCTGGAGATTCTAATATACTACTCCCACCTCTTCCACCCACTTCCCTCAGTTGAGACAGTTTGAAAAATCACAACTGAATTCCCATTACTGATAAGAACACTGTTTTAATATTCATTCTCTAGGAGAGAAGCAGAAGAATAAATCATACTAAAAATTAGATCTAACTTTGGAATGTGCTTTTGTACTGGTTTTTTTGGAAATGGTATAATTAATATTTAAGGAACTTACCTCAAAATAATGGTTTTCCACAATTCAGCCTCCTTCAGGAGGCTCTTATAGCCCTTATAATACATGGTAAGTACTATATATTTGTTATGTATATAGTGCAGGGGGCACAAAACTTTACCTCTACCCTCCTAGAGTCTCCACCCGGGCCTGAGTCTTAAATTGAAGTAAGACAGATTAACAGGAGAAAAGTATACAGATTTTTACACATACATGAGAATCCCCATAGGAAAATGAAGGCCCAAAGGAGTGGCTAGGCCTAATTGTTTATATACTAAGTTGAACAAAGAGAGGCAGCTTAGCTTTGTGAAGTTTGCATGCTTATCACCAGAAAAGGGGAGTCAAAGTCGAGAGTAATTTGTACAAACAGATCTTGTTAAAATAATTCTTATCTTCCTTTAGTCCCCCATATATTTTAGTTACTTGTCCACAGTTGCCTCTCTTTGTTTCTTTCCTGGTAGTATAAGGAGGACATCTTTCACATGAGAGTTTCACTTCCAGCTTTGAGGAGTCCAGCAGTTTTTGTGTAAGAGTTGGTATGTACCAGGATTCTAGACATATGCCTTAGTATGCATACCTGTAATGGTCTTCTTTGGAAGCGTTATAACATAATCTAGGAGTGTAAATTATTTAACTTATTAATTATGTAATTACAATTTAACTTATAGTATACATCCATCAAATGTAGTTAGAGAATAAAGCACAAGCTAGAATGGTACTTTTAACAAACTTTAAACAACAGTGCAGGGTCATCAGACCATGGAGCAGATGCCTGTTTCACCACAATCTAGCCTGGCACTCATTCCTGGATGGAGTCTCCAGAGACAGAGCATGGGACTTTTGTCTTTTATCCTGAGATGCTATAGAGCTTAAAGCCCACTAACATATTGTGTAGATTGCCAATGAATGTTATAAAGCAGATAAATGTAGAATGTTATAAAGCAGATTAGGGATTTCATACATGTATACCTGCACATAACCTACACCCAAATGCAGAAGAAAAGAGATCTAAAAGAGTATATCTAAGATATTTATTCTAGAAAGCCCTCTTGTATTTGACCTTGACTTGGATCATCTGTAGGCTTTGGGCCAAGACATACCAAGACTGTTCTGTTTGACAATCAGCAATTCCTCCTGTAAGGGAACCAATAGGCTCTTTTGTGAAAGAACCCAGCCTAGAATGTAATAAATATTCTATTTATTACATAAATGTTTATTAATCCTGAGTCCCTTCTTTCCATATTATACACAAGTTCAGTGAATAAGTGCCTCCTTATCAATAAGCCCCATATTTAAAGTTTCATCAATCAGTACTGTGTCTTCCCAACTAGATGTGTATTTCTTTGAGGAGGTGTGAATAGCAGAAAGAGCAAAGGCTTTGGTGTCCTCATAACGAGACCTTGGTTAAAATTTTCTTTCTACCACTTACTGGCTATCTGACATTCGATGAGTTATTTATTCTCTCAAAGCCTGTATCCTCATTTATACACATGGTGATGATTAAGTGAGATGATGTTTCTTATAGGCTGAACTGTGTCTTGCCCCAGAATTGCTATGTTGAATCCCAACCCCCAGTCTGGAGATAGGGCCTTTAAAGATGTGATTAAGTTAAAATGAAGCTATTAGGGTGAGCCCTAATCCAGTCTTACTGGTAGCCTTATAAGGAGAGGAAATTTGGACACACAAAGAGACACAGACACCAGGGGTGTACGTACACAGAGGGACAACCATGAGAAGAGACAGCAAGAGAGCAGCCAACTGCAAGCCAAGGAGAGAGGCCTCAGAGGAAACCGACACTGCCTACACCTTGTTCTTGGACTTCTAGCCTCCAGGACTGTGAAAAAATAAATTTCTGCTATTTGTCACCCAGTTGGTAGTGTTTTATTATGGCAGCCCTAGTGAACTAACACAGTGGTGCATGCCTAAGACACTTGGCATGTACTATGCCTTTAACAGATACTTTCACCTTCTTTTGTATACCCTCTGCCCTTTAGTATGACAGTTGGCATGTAGTAGACATGTAAACAGGTCATCTCAGATGAATGACTGAAAGGCCTTACTTTCATTTTGAAATATTTTTCTGATAAAACATCTAGAAAATGGAAGCAGTTTTTGTTTTTGTGAAACACTTTTAATTTTACTTTTCAAAGTTTGGGTAATTTATCCCCTCACTGAATATGAAATATAATATCATTGAAGCCAAGAGGAAAATAGGAATGATTAACAGTATCTTAGCTTTCATATGGGTTTTATAGTTCCATCATTCTTTCTATTTATCTCTTACCAGTTTTATTTCACTGCTGACTTATCTACTTTAAAATTTTAGATCGAGGAGACTTATAGCTCCATTTGGTTATTTCTATCTTTTTCTCACCACAATGGCTTTGAGAGTGAAGAGAACACTATTTATCTGTCAATTTTAATTTCCACAGTGGTTAGGGAAGGGGAAAAAGTCCATGAACATTTATCAAATGCCTACTATGAGCCAGGCATTGTACAGATATTACATGCCTTCTTTATTTTAGTTCTCGCCAACACTATTGGGTTTGGCGGTATTATACCGGTGTTACAGAGGTAGAAACTGAAATTCGAAAAGATAAAAGTTGCAGAGCTATTAAATGGTACAACCAGGATTCCAACTCACTCTTTCAGACTAAACTCTTTTCTATTCATGATCTGATTGTTACTACTTTTAGTCTGAGATGAGGTTTCTGTCCCTGACTTATTTAGAGTTCTAAAGAAAAACAAAACGTTCTGAAATTTAGAAACAAACAAAAAAATGTCTTGAATATTTATAGTCTCCCTTCTTCAGCACCATGTTTTTCCAGTTCCTTTGCCCTTCAAGTTGAATGTTATGACTGAGAAGAAATACACTGTTCTTTTGTGTTGATAAGATACTACCTAAACTAGCCATTTAGTTTCTTTTCATAACAATCATTAACTTGTTAGGTTTTTTTAGAGTGTTCTAATGCTCTTATCGCTGGTCATATTTGTTTTATTCTACCTTTATGTCTTTATTTGGGAACTCAAAAAGCATGGGTTTGAAAGAATGACTTAAGAATGCACAGTTTTATAAGAAAAGATAAGTCAATAATGGTGAAATACCTTTGTGTTTAAGGCTGTTGGGAAAAGGAGTTATAATGACTTGGAATAAAATTATGAACTATTTAATTAAATACTTAAATTTTCATATGCATATGAGAGCCACATATACATGCATTTTTAATAAATCATAATGGCTTAATGTCAAAAAAAGAATGCACAGTTTTTAAAAAAATTCCTTTTAAAGTTATTAAAAATTCCATCTAAGTCTCCCAAGAACTATTTAGTTGAGTTCCTTGGAGACAGGTGCCAAGTCTAATTTCAGTTAATATATTCATTGATTTCTTGAGGACTACAGCAAGTAGGATGTCAGTCAAAAATGAAAGGTAATACAGAACTCTTTGAAAGATTATGATTAATTTTAATTTGGGGGGAGGAGAAAAAGGAGCTGTCGTTATGTCAAAGAAAAGCAAAAACTAATTTATACAAGAAGGAAGAAACCAACTCCAGAATACGCAACAAGGAAACTGAAAGAGTATCATCTAATGGAATTCCTATCTGTAGCACGATCTTTTTTATTAGTTTTGGGAGTTCTCATGCTTATTGCATAACCAACAAGATTATCACATTTTAAGATGGAATAAGTATCAATAATCTGAAGGTAAATTAGATATAGTTCAAAGGATAACAGTAACTGTCTTACATTCCCAGTCTTCAAGAAAAAAATATTGAAGTTAACTAGACTTGTTCAGTCAGAAAGAAAGATAACAGGGAAACACAAAGAACTATGCTAATTATTCCCATCTGCCAGTAAGAGTAGAGAAAAAAATTAGGGTTAATTTAATTTAAATATTAAGGAACTCAATATTAAGGAATTCCAGAATCACCTACCCTTTAGATCATCAGGCTGACATCTTTGTACTCATCTCTTTAAAGTACTAAAGTAGAATTAAATCTTTCTTGTCCCAATACAGAGGGCCATATTAAAAGACAAACTTCAGCTCTTTTCTTGGCTGAAAGATTGTGGGAAAGGAGACCAGAATGCTTTCAACCAAACACTTTCTGGAACTAGAACACTCTTGGCAGAGCAGATTTCTTTTTATCTTAATATCCTGTTTGGGGTTTTTTTTTTTTCCCCTGGGAAACTGACTCTTATTAAATAAGTAAACTTAAAGATGAGAGTTGACTTTGATTTAATTAAATCTAAGAAACAAAATGTGATATGTTCATTGGGTTTCTTTTAGTTTTATTCTTCCACTTTTGCCTCTACAAAGCAGAATGTGGATAGTAATAAATCTATAGTTTCTTATTCCATCCTTAGATGTTTTCAGCTTGAATTTTCCAAAAGTCATTAAAAGGGTTATTAAAGAGTACTTGTCTCTTTTAGGGATTTATAACTTTAAGGAGCCAAGTACATGTTTAAAGGTTTAAAAAAAAGAACCTTTATTATTATCTTAATAACCTTGTTTTAAACCTAGTCTTTCTTTGCCTGGGACACCAAGGGACTTTTTAGGAAATAATCATCACTTTAAAAAATAGAAATATAGGGACTTCCCTGGTGGTCCAGTGGGTAAGAGTCCGTGCTCCCAATGCAGGGGGCCCAGGTTCAATCCCTGGTCGGGGAACTAGATCCTGCATGCATGCCACAACTAAGAGTTTGCATGCCACGACTAAGGAATCTGCATGCCACAACTAAGAATTCCACATGCCACAACTAAAGATCCCACATGCCGCAATGAAGATCCCACATGCCTCAACTAAGACCCGGCACAGCCTAAATAAATAAATTAATTAAATATTTTTTTAAAAATAGAAATATATAAAAATAATAGAATAAAAATTTAATTGCCCTCAATAATTCCTTATAAATCAGTCACCCATGACTTGATGTCAACACTTTTTAAAGCTAATTCTGTCTTCTGTCTGTACTACATTGTCAGGTAGGTTCAAAGTCTTGCCCTGATGAAACCAAGTTAGCTCTCAGGGTGAGTTACATATATCTTCTCATTAAAAGAAGATATGTAATACTCAAAACCAAACTCATTTAATTTGCAATTCCCTTTACACCCTGTAGCTCAAGTTTGCTATCATTTGTGGCTTATAGGTAGAATCAGACTGGAAATACTATACATGGTAGAATGTCCATGGTGATATAAAGCTCCTTAGATGTTGTAAATGTAACCTTGACAATTATTCTGTAAAAACTATACAAAACAGTGCTTTTTTGTTTCATATTTTTTGGAGAATGAAGGGAAAAGTTGAGTGATACTTTGTTGCTTAAAATACATGATCTAGGTGTGATTTTTAAAAGGCATTAATTAGTACTTCTGAATCTGACCTTTCAGATTGATCATTAAAGTGCAGAAAACTGTTAGAGATTAATACTTCTTTTTTTATTTGCAGATAGTGTTGCAATTCCAAAGTCAATATGTTAGTCATACCTTTTATCATACTTGGCAATCACCAGGATTTTTCTGTCGTCAGATATCTCTAATTTACATTCTAAGTTAATTTTAAACTGGCCACAAGAAAAAAGGGGCTCATAAATAAATCATGAAAATCGGATCTTTCTCTGAGGGAAATTTTTCCACAGTCTATCATTCAAATAGTCTTATCAACCATTTTTTAGTAGAACACAAATGCTTCTCAATTTATGAATGAGCTGTGTACCAGCATATCAAAAGTTCATAGGTCAACTTTGGAATTCAGAATACAGTGATAATTTTTTTAGTCTGACAGCAGAATATTTAATTTACAATACAGTTGAATGCGATACAGTAAAATGAAAAGTAGTATGAAAGAAGATGATTGTGAATGTATAATCTGTGTTTAATCTGTGCCTACTCTTCTAGCCACAACAGTCTGTGGGTGTAGACCTCTAGCAGTACCAAGCATTTTAACAATAATTTGAGTACATATTACCTAATAAAAATACTAGCCAACATCTCTTGAGAGTTCACCATAAGCCAAGCACTATTCTAAGTGCTTTATGTACATTATTTCCTGTAATCTTCACAACACTATGAGGTTGGTATTATAATTATCCACATTTAACAAATGAGAAAACTAAGGCACAAAGAAGTTAAGTAACTTGCCTAGGGTCTCTCACATAATAAAGGAGGAGCAGAGATTTGATTCTAGCATTCTGCCTCTAGAGTCTGCTCTTTTTTTTTTTAATTGAAGTATAGTTAATTTACAATGCTGTTAGTTTCAAGTATACAGAAAAGTGATTCAGTTATACATACAAATATATATTATTTTTTAGACTCTTTTCCAATATGTTATTATAAGATATTGAGGAAAGTTCTCTGTGCCATACAGTAGGTCCTTGTTGTTACCTATTTTATATATAGTAGTGTGTGTATATGTTAATCCCAAACTCCTAATTTATCTCTCCCCCTCTGCCCCTTTGGTAACCATAAGTTTGTTTTCTATGTCTGTGAGTCTGTTTCTGTTTTATAAATAAGTTCATTTGTATCATTTTTTTTAGATTCTACATATAAGTGATATCATATGATATTTGTCTTTCTCTGTCTGGCTTACTTCACTTAATACGATAATCTCTAGGTCCATCCATGTTGCTGCAAATGGCATTATTATTTCATTCTTTTTTACGGCTGAGTAATATTCCATTGTATATATATACCACATCTTCTTTATCCATTCCTCTGTCAGTGGACATTTAGGTTGCTTCCATGTCTTGGCTATTGTAAATAGTGCTGCTATGAACATAGGGGTGCATATATCTTTTTGAATTAGAGTTTTCTCCAGCTGTATGCCCAGGAGTGGGATTACAGGATCATATGGTAGCTCTATGTTTAGTGTTTTAAGGAACCTCCATACTATTTTCCATAGAGGCTGCACCAATTTTACATTCCCACCAGCAGTGTAGGAGGGTACCTTTTTCTCTACACCCTCTCCAGCATTTATTATTTGTAGACTTTTTAACGATGATCATTCTGACTGGTGTAAGGTGATTCCTCATTGTGGTTTTGATTTGCATTTCTCTGATAACTAGTGAGACTAAGCATCTTTTCATGTGCCTGTTGGTCATCTGTATGTTTTCTTTGGAGAAATGTCTCTTTAGGCCTTCTGCCCATTTTTAGAGTCTGTACTTAACCACTAACTTATACTAGCTTTCCAGGAGCTGTGCTGAATGCTCAAGATTCAGGGATGAACAAAATATTGTCCCTACTCCCAAGAAGCTTATAAAAGTGAGCTAAATAAACCAGAAATTCTTGCACAGTGTTATAAGTACAGTACTAGAGAGATTTATATGGTTCAATTAGGGTATAAAAGGGGACATGTAAATCAGTCTGTGAAGTAAGAGGGCAAGGGACTGCTCAGGAAGTTTTCCCAGAGACGGCAATATTTGAGTCAGCTTTAAGTCTGAAATTTATTCTATCTAAATTCTAAAGAAAGAATTTTTGTTCACTCTTAGTTCTGGTTGTAGAACAGATGAGAAGAGGCACGGGAGCGCTGAGTAACACTGGGACTACAGCCAGGAGAGGGTGACAGAGAAAATGACCTTTCTTATTAAGTTTGTCCCAAACCAGACTTAAATTAATGTGTCTCTTAGGTGTTCTCAGGTTGGTAAAGGGTCCCTGTGCCTTCAAGTCTGGGTCTGCAGAGATCATTAAGAAACATGAAAAGCAGGGGGCTGGATAAGAGAAGAGAGAACTTTCTCCAGATTTCTGGAGCTAGCTGGACCTGTAGAAAGATCAAATTTGGCCTCTAACTCAGACTTAGAATGAAGAAGTTGGGATTAAATGATGTCTAAGGGATCTGAGCAGGTCTTTCCATTTTTATTCCTCTTCTAGCCATGTTTCTAAAGGTGACTTTCAGAATTACGGTCTTCAGAATTTATGGATATTTTAAAAGAAAGAATTTGGGCTCTAAAGAATAACAACTGTACTAATGAGTGGAAAGAAGCTTGTTTGTCCTTTTATTTTTTCCCCTTCTTTTAACTAATTTGGCCTTTTTTCTTTCTTAGAGGGAGAAGAGATTTTTTTAAAAATAGCTTTATCCTCTAGCCTGCCCATAACCTTAGAGGAGACTGGGGAGTCTTGACAATGTCTTAGGAACCGGAGCCAGCTTCGCAGTAATTTGAATAAATAATGCATTACAGCCTGTTGAATTCAGACTCTGAGCAAAAATGCCACTTTAGAGGGTCATAGGTATTACATCAGGTTATTATCCTCTGAATTCAGTTAACAGCACACAAAAAAATTTTTCGTCAAGTCTCTTTCATTTCTTATTATAATAGAATGCCTTTACTCCTTCCCCACCCACATTCTCCTTATTTATTTTGTATCAATCTACCGCAACATTAGCACGAATGAAAAATAAACTACTTCAATCATTTTTAGCATTTAAAAAAAAAGTACCTCAAATAAAATAATGCCAAAAAAATCTTTTTGGGGATGCCCCTTTTCTTTACCAGTCTTTCCTTGAGATGTGGTAGCCTATCTACCTAGCAGAAAAAATAAAAACCAAAAATGTAAAACTTAGTCTTTTTTTTAAACTAATAACAAATTTAAATTATTGAGTGTTTAGGTATACACCAGGCATTGTGTTAGATACTGGATATACGAAAGCAAGTAGACCCTGCTTCCTGAATTTAAGGAATTATCAATATAATCAGTCTGGGAAATTAGACAGTTATTACAGTACAGGAAGAAAAGTACAATGATGGAGGTATGCACAGAAGAGGTACACAATAAATATTTGTGGAAAGAATAATAGTATACAGCTATGTCATTTGGATTTTTAGAAGGTCGATCTGAATTTGAATTTTACCTCTTTGGCCTTGGGAGCCTCTATTTTGTCAATTGTATGATTGGGATAATACCCACCTCAGAGTTGCAAGGAGGACTGCCTGAGATAAGAAAGCCCCCAGCGCCATGCCTGGCATCCATCATGCACTCTAGGAGGGTTTCTTCATTTATTCATTCATCTGTGGCTGCCTGTTTGTGGTTTTGGTGCCTAGTGTTGGACTGCTCCACAGAGGCCCTTCCCAGAGACTGCTGGTGTCTCATGCACTTCTTGCTTTATCAGAAAAGGAAGTGAGGGAAGAATCAGTGACTTCCTGACATCTCTGTCCAGTGGCCCATCTTGATATCCTTTGCAGTTTTGTCACCTTTAATGTTTGAAAAGTTTCCAGAAAATTGCCAGTTTCACAGTCGTTATGTTGATTCAATTTTTTACCCCAAATCAGTGATTTCCAGTATCTCCAACTAGAAAAATAAGTGAAGTATACTGAATTCATCGTGCTGGAAGATATCATTCAGTGAGATGTTTGGTAATATTTTTCAAATTTCCAGGTGGATACGTTATGGAGCGTGATGCCAGAAATTAAGGAACTGAAGTAGTTTCCTTGAACACATGTGATGTCTCCTTAATGGACATCATATACAGAACCATTAATACAAAGTTATTGCTGTCATCATTGCCAAGGATATTAATATATTAGTATTCGCCTTCCTATATAGTAGTTTTCATGGATTTTCTGTGCTATTAAGTCTGGCAAAGTACAAACTCAGAAACTCTGGAAGCATCTCCTTTGCTGTAGTACAAGTACCTTACCTATCTGGTGGGTTATTTTTGTTGTGGTGGTAATTGTTTCTCTCTCTCTCTCTCTCTCTCACATGTAGGGCGAATTAATGTTAATAGGGTTGATTCACAGTTGGTCTTGTCCAAGGTAATGTGTCTGATGCTGCAGCTCCAGCTCTGATATTGGTGTCACTACCACTGCTGGTATAGATTCCTGCTCAAACTCTAGTGGTTCTTCAAAGTAGGAAGATGGTTTCTAAACCATTCCCTCCAAAATTGGAGCAGTACAACTCTGTATTAGCCAGCTGTTATAGCATAAGAAATTATCCTAAAACTTAGCCGTTTAAAATAACAAAGATTTATTATATCACACAGTTTCTAAGGAACAGGAATCCAAGAGCACCTTAGCTGGTTTTCTGGTTATCTCTCATTAGGTGATAGTCACAGTGTCAGCCAGAACTGCAGTCCTCTAAAAGCCTGACTCAGCTGGAGGATCCTCTTCCAAGTTCACTCACATGCCCACGGGCAGGAGGCTTTCAGTTCCTTCCTCTGTGGACCTCTTCACAGGGCTCTCATGACATGGTCCATTGTGGGAGGAGACTGCACAAGAGTGAATATTAGGAGATGAGGAACACTGGGGACCATCTATATAGAGTATCACCTGTGTACACTCACCACCTTCCCCAGGGTATAAGAGCAGCCTTCAGAGGGCTGTGTCAAGAATAGTTCCAGTGACATGCCATCTTCAGTAGTGCTGTCTCATGGACCTACCACCATCTCTCCCTTTCCCAGCAATTGACTGATTATAGAGGCCAAACCACCAGTTTATCTTTCTGCCCTGGGCTGATTTATTGCAGATGCCTCATTGCCTTTCTGGACCACCTGGCACTACTCAGGGTCACCGCAGTCCTCCCCTACATGTTTCATTAGCTGTGAATCTAGTGAACAGAGGATTGCAGCCTCATTTTCTTCCTTCCCAGAAGACACTTGCTTCCTAGTAGTATTCAAGCACCGTATGTCCATAGTTTCTCTCCACTTCACCAGACACCCAGCTGCATGTTCATGTGATCCAGACTCTGCACATGCTTGCTATATTCTTGTCCCAGTCCCTTCTGTCTCCAGAGACATATGCCCTACTATGCAGTTTTTGAATTGATGAAGAAGGCTCCTCTAAATCTCTAGGATTCAATTTTTCCCCCCAAGGGATGGAGTTCAATCTCTTTTATGCTATGCACCATGGTATTTTGCTCCCCTTAGTGGCAGAAGTATTGGACATTTTAAACAAATGTACAGCCAAAATGATGTGATGTGTTTTAGTTTCCATGCTTGTAATTTAAGGAAAATGTCTGTTAAGATCGCTTTGAAATCACTGTCCATCATGAGAGTACCTTGTAGATTTTTTCTGAAATATTTTGTAATCAACTTGGAAAATTCCCACTGTAACACAAAATAATAATGTGTTAAAAACTAACAGATTGCTTTTTTTACTCAGGATTTAAGGGGTTTTTGCACTCATGATACATAGAATATGATACATATTAAAATACCTGGATAATGCATCACTTAGTGATAACCTTCTGGGTGTTGAAAATTTTTATTTCTTTGGTCTAATGGACTTTGAACTTTTAGGCAGAAAGTAGCTACTGTTTGGTTATCCCCTTACACAATTTCCAATTATTCACTTAGGTATAAACTCATCTTATTCAGTGATGTTAACTAAAGAAATGGGAACAGACTCTGCTCTCTGTCAGGAATTCCCCTATCAGCTAAATTGACCTAATTTTTAGTGTTTCTTAGGTAAGTCAGTATCAGGTTGAATTTGATTGAGACTAGTTTTTAAGTTTGGATCTAAAGTAATGCTGGGATTTTTCTAATGCTTGGGAAATTGTGCTGGTTGGTTTACTGATTTTGTCTTATTTTGACTTTTTAAAGAAAATATTGTATTTATTTATTTATTTATGGCTCATCGGGTCTTAGTTGAGGCACGCAGGATCTTCATTGTGGATGCAGGATCTTCATTGTGGCATGCAGGATCTTTTGTTGCAGCACGCAGCCTCTTCGTTGTGGCGCATGGGCTTCTCTCTAGTTGTGGTCCGCGGGCTCCAGGGCACGTGGGCTCTGTAGTTTGCGGCATGCGGGCTTCTCTCTAGTTGAGGCGCTCGGGCTCAGAAGTTGTGGAGCGTGGGCTTAGTTGCCCCGCAGCATGTAGGATCTTAGTTCCCCGACCAGGGATTGAACCCATGTCCTCTGCATTGGAAGGCGAATTCTTTACCACTGGACCACCAGGGAAGTCCCATCTTATTTTGACTTTAAAGAGCCCATGAAGGCTTTGTCTTTTCTCCATCAGGAAAGGTTAATCAAAAGTCTCTTAGTATATCTCCACAGCTTGTCTTAAAGAATATTGTGGTGTATTCTTTTCCTGACTGTAGATTTGAATTAAGTTTTTTAGTTCACTTTATATATATATATATATATATATATATATATATCTTTATGCTCCTACAGGGTTATGATGGCTAGGGGAACAATCTCTTTGGTTTTCCTTAGTTGTGAGTATGTATAACCTCAAATGTGATGTTAATGTGGCTTTGCATTCAGTTTATGCCAAGGAAGAATAATAAATTGTAGAGTTGGTTGATCCGGTGAGTGTACTAAGAAGTCCATTTATTTGAACATGCAGTCATTAGCTCACCAAAGCTAATGAGGTTTTATACATACTTTGTCAACTGTGCCCAGGAGCCTGCTCTGCCTAGTGAAACATAATTTCAAACTGGCGTAATGGGATGTAGCCTTAGATGCCCTTCTAAACCAGCTTTATAGAGGTCATCCAAAAAGATTCACCTTCCCACTCGGGCTTTTCAGTAATCATAATGTCCATTTGCCAGAGGGTTCAACGGGGCAGATCCTCAGAGCAGAGTAAAAGTTACACAGTTTTAGTAAATGAATACTGCTAGGCTATAATTGGTATATGTCAAACCATAGTTATTAGCTTCAAATATTTGAAATACCTGCCTCTCTCTGCCAACATGTGCTAGTAAATATGTGACAGAAGAATGTACAATTTTCCTCATTATATTATCATGGTGGCATAATACATATAATTTAGTGCATTTAATTGGTTGGTTCTGATCTGAATAACTTCCTCTTTGCCTCTATACTGAAAACGGTGCAGTAATTTTGACCTCATGTTTATGTGGCAGTCTTCTCTGTATTACAAAGCCATGGACAGCTTGTTCCTCCATAGATAATTTGAGGCTTATTTTTGCCTCCCAGCTGCATGACAGCCAGAAGGGAAAAAGTGGGTATTTAAATTATATTTGAATTATACTGTTATACTAAAGAGATAGAACTGCGAATGACCAACCAATATTAGTATCTTAGTCTTCGATGTTACATCTAGCTCTTAAGGTCAAATACCCTTGAAAGTAGGGGAACTCTTCTACTTTGGAGAGCTGCAGGAGATTAGGAGAGCAGCTTCCTTAATAGTTAACACTGACCCTATTACCTTGTATTGTCCGTTCACATGAATGTATCAGGTGTTGCAAGTGTAATAGAACCCCAAGAAGCGAAGACATTAAAAGCAATTTAAAGATTTGAGGAAGATAATTTCACATATGAGAACATTCTGCTGGCACCAGCAAGGAAAGACCTGCCAGGCAGAAATGAGGAGTTATCTGACCTTCTTTTAGTAAAGGCTTCGGGTTAGCAGTGAGAAAGCCAAGCAACCATAGGCTTTGCAAGTAGCTAGAGACACATTCAAAGAAATATGTGTGAAGCAGAAAAGAACCTATTAGGCATAGATAGCTTCATCACACCCATTCCCACAATCACTGTCAATAACACCATCTCATGTTACCACTTCTGTCCGTATCCAACACCATTCGAGTCTAAACTACAGTTATCTTTTGGCTGAGCTACTTTAGTTGCTTCCCAACTAGTCTTACTATAGCCACTCTTGCCTTCCTCACTCTTCGTAGAATAAAGACTTAAACCAGTACCCCTGGGCTCTGTATAATTTGACCTGCCACCT
This sequence comes from Physeter macrocephalus, assembly GCF_002837175.3. Classification (NCBI taxonomy): domain Eukaryota; kingdom Metazoa; phylum Chordata; class Mammalia; order Artiodactyla; family Physeteridae; genus Physeter; species Physeter macrocephalus. The sequence goes on along the minus strand of NC_041233.1, from coordinate 24,007,389 downwards.
CTTCCTCCAAGTTCATCTCATACCAATCACTCTTCCACCCAAGGGCCATTGCACTAATGTTGATTTGCCTGGAATACTCACTTCCTCCTTTCCCTTCCCCTAGTTACCTCCTTCTTATCCCTCAGAGCTCAGTTAGACCTCATTTCTTTTTAAAATTTATTTAGTTTATTTATTTTTATTTTTGGCTGTGTTGGGTCTTCATTGCTGCGCACAGGCTTTCTCTAGTTGTGGTGAGCAGGGGCTACTCTTTGTTGCGGTGCGCAGGCTTCTCATTGCGGTAGCTTCTCTTGTTGCGGAGCACAGGCTTTAGGCGTGTGGGCTTCAGTAGTTGCGGCACGCAGGCTCAGTTGTCGTGGCTCGTGGGCTCTAGAGCACAGGCTCAGTAGTGTGGCGCACGGGCTTAGTTGCTCCGCGGCATGTGGGATCTTCCCAGACCGGGACTCAAACCCATGTCTCCTGCATTGGCAGGTGGATTCTTAACCACTGCGCCACCAGGGAAGCCCCTAGACTTCATTTTATGTTACATATTTCCAAAGCACCCTGTACTTTTTCTTCAGATAACTTAATTATATAGTCATCTGATTATTTCTTAAATACCTGTCTCCGAACACTCCTCAAGACCTTTTTCCTGCTGAGTCTCTTTATTTTTCTTGCCAGCATAGTAATTTGCATACATTTGATAAGAATCTGCCCTACTTTCTTTTCTTTTTTGAGTTTCATTTTATTTATATTTTTAAACAGCAGGTTCTTATTAGTTATCCATTTTATACATATTCGTGTATATACGTCAATCCCAACCTCCCAATTCATCCCACCACCACCACCCCCTGCCACTTTCCCTCCTTGGTGTCCATACGTTTGTTCTCTACATCTGTGTCTCAATTTCTGCCCTGCAAAACAGTTCACCTGTACCATTTTTCTAGGTTCCACATATATGCATTAATATACAATATTTGTTTTTCTCTTTCTGACTTACTTCACTCTGTAAGACAATCTCTAGATCCATCCACGTCTCTACAAATGACTCAATTTCATTCCTTTTTATGGCTGAGTAATATTCCATTGTATATACATACCACATCTTTATCCATTCATCTGTCAATAGTCATTTAGGTTGCTTCCATGTCCTGGCTATTGTAAATAGTGCTGCAATGAACATTGGGGTGCATGTGTCTTTTTGAATTATGGTTTTCTCTGGGTATATGCCCAGTAGTGGGATTGCTGTGTCATATAGTAATTCTATTTTTAGTTTTTTAAGGAACCTCCATACTGTTCATAGTGGCTGTATCAATTTACATTCCCACCAACAGTGCAAGAGGGTTCCCTTTTCTCCACACCCTCTCCAGCATTTGTTGTTTGTAGATTTTCTGTTGATGCCCATTCTAACTAGTGTGAGGTGATAGCTCATTGCAGTACACTCCTCGAGAACTTTTGATAGAGTATTGGGCTCATTATTATTTCCTTAGTGACTGGCACAGTATCTGACACAAATTAGATGCTCAGGAAATAGTGATGAATAGTCCCTCAGATACGGACAAAAGCTTGATGAAGGTGCACACACATGCACACACCCTCTCAATCTCTCTCATAATGGCATCATTATGTTTTAGTAGATTAGGCACCTTTTGGGTTATCTACTCAACTTCCAACAATTCCCTCTTCTCCAGGATTTGTCCCACCCTACCTCCCAAACACAGGTGTGGGCTCCTGGAAGCCATATTTGTACCTTGCGCCTCCCACTACTTCTCCTCCCATTACCCTCCCCTTCCCCCACCTCAGCTAATTGGATCAGCAGTGGATACCCAACCCAGGTTGTACCAATCAGTTTCTCCATAGGAAATTTGAAATTGGTACTAGGGATAATTGGTCTTTTCTGATAGTTGCACTATAACATACAAACTCCAGAACTCCAGGGTAACCATCTGCTGCCCACTGTGTAGACCCATGAAGTGCAGAGGAAGAAAGGCTAACAGAAAACAAGGAGTGAGGCAGCTACATAGAAATGAGAGCCCTGACAATGTTCTAGTCCTGGCTTTCAGTATTTTCCCTTTCATGAGCTTGCCTTTGTTTCTTGGGGCTCCTAAATTTCTTTTTTGCTGAAGCTAACTTGAGTTGGTTTCCATTATGTGCAACCAAAACGAAGCCTTACTACAACTAGAAAAACTAAAAATAATGACCTCAAAACATGCCCAGAATAAGACTCAGTAGTCTCTGAACCCATAAAGTAAATGAACAAACTTCAAATGACTTTCAGGTGCCTTACAGGGTATCATACTGAGTTTAGATTATTTTAACTAACTGCTGTGTTTGAAGACCCGTATGCTTAAGCATGAAGAACTCCTAATTAGCTCTTTTTAAAAACTGAGAGGCTACCACATAATTAAAAGTATCTCCTATGTCTCTTAATTTGCTTTTAAAAAAATGAAAAACTAACATTTAAGAAAAACCTTCTTAATTAGCTCGGTGACTTAAAAAAAGAAACAAACAGAAAACCTTTAGTGCTGAGAGATTTAACATATAACCTCACTCAGTGGTTACTCGTTGGTCTCTAAAACATGTAATTGGCCTGGCAGAGACAGCTAAACTTATTGTTAACCTAGAATACAATAGAAATAGAAAGCAAGTTCTCTTTCTATTTTTAACCATTGTCATCTAAAAGAATTTAATGACTTTCCTCCATTCTCCTATGTCAGGGGAAAAACATATATTATCTTTTTTTTTAATGAAAGAGAATGATCACTGAAGTGATCTTGTCCGTTAGATACTTTGCCTTTCACCTGCATGTGTTCGGACTCATCATTTCTTCCCACTTTCTACATTAAAGCTTCAGTGAGCTGCGTATTTCTAAGCTTCAGTCTCTTAGTCTTTCTTGCATTTGTCTTTATGCTTGTCAGTCAATGTAACCTGAATTCTAATTTCTGTATATTATTTCACTCTCTAGCTCTCCATTTTATGTTCCAAAAAAAATTGGCAGCTTCCAAGGTAATTGTTAGTATATTAAAAAATAATAACCAGTTCCATAGTACCTAATAAGCATGAGCTCATTGCCTATGTAGTGGCTTTCTGAATGGTCAGATATGGGTGATAAGATTAAGCCAATCAAAACGGAATCAGGGGCTTCCCTAGTGGCGCAGTGGTTGAGACTCCGCCTGCCGATGCAGGGCACACAGGTTTGTGCCCCGGTCCGGGAAGATCCCACATGCCGCGGAGCGGCTAGGCCCGTGAGCCATGGCCGCTGAGCCTGCGCGTCCGGAGCCTGTGCTCCGCAATGGGAGAGACCACAACAGTGAGAGACCCGCGTACCGCAAAAACAAAACAAAACAAAAGAAAAAAACCGGAATCAGTCATTTCAAGAAGTGATATAAATTGAGATTTAAGCTCTGGAGACCAAAGAATGGAATGAACGTATTCCTAATTTTACAGATAGTGTCGTGAAACTATAGTTTTTTAGTATTTTCCAAGAAGGTAGAAATTTGAGAGTATGCAACTTAATATTCAGCTTAGTTCATGTGGGTAAAAACAGATAGAACCGTTTCATTGTTTTAGTGTAATAAACCTATGTTCTTTCAGTTAAACTGTCTAGCTTTTGTGAAGCATAGTTGTCATGATGAATTCTTTGAGCACAGCTGTTTTTCAAATTGAGCCACAATTGATTTTTTCATATCTTGCATCTGTGACATTGTTCCTATAGAAAACATCAAGCAATAACTATTTTTAATGATGCTGTCTCCTCCTGGGTATAAACTAGCAGTTTAACTTATAATTGCCTGAGTAGGTTTTCTTTTTGTCATATTTTTTAGGCATATGTGTAGTTACATGATCTTAAATCAGCCTCTAGTCATGGGCTTTTTAAATCATTCACTCATAAAAAGTAATGTTACATAATTTTATCATGCCTATAATCATGTCAGTAATACGCATTCATGTAGGGTAATTTTAAAACCCACCAGACTGTGTTGTGGTCTTGGCTTTGTCCCATTTACTCTTCATATCTCAGGTTCCTCTTATGTAAATGGAGATAGTCACTATTATACCTATTTTTTAAATTTTTTAAAATAAATTTATTTATTTGTTTGTTTTTATTTTTGGCTGTGTTGGGTCTTTGTTGCTGTGCATGGGCTTTCTCTAGCTGGCGAGAGGGGGCTACTCTTCGTTGCAGTGCGCAGACTTCTCATTGTCGTGACTTCTCTTGTTGTAGAGCACGGGCTCTAGGCGCGCGGGCTTCAGTAGTTGTGGCATGAGGGCTCAGTAGCTGTGGCTCGCAGGCTCTAGAATGCAGGCTCAGTAGTTGTGGCACATGGGCTTAGTTGCTCTGTGGCATGTGGGATCTTCCAAGGCCAGCGCTCGAACCCGTGTCCCCTGCATTGGCAGGTGGATTCTTAACCACTGTGCCACCAGGGAAGCCCTATTATATCTATTTTAAAGGTAATTATGAGAGTCAAGAGAATAGGAAGCATTTTGTACATTATTATTTCTCAGCCCACTTGTTTATTTGTGTCCCATATGTATACATGTAACTGCAGGGTTCATAGTTTATTCTTACATCTCCTATTTCCATAAATTTTTTGCAGAAGTCCAGTTTTTATAGGGAGAGTTTATAATTCAACTTTCCATGCCCTGAGCATAGTTCCACTCTTGCCCACCTCTTTTCCTTTTCTTCTCATAAACATGAAAAACATTAATGTGAAGAGTAGAGAGAGTTAAGAGAATTACTTAGTTGTAGTTTTCCTTTCCTTTCTCAATTTTTTTTCTGTGTTGTCTTTGTAGAGGACAGAAAGTTTGTTTCTCTTTAAACAGAGCTGAAGTTAACAGAAGCAAAATTATTATTGTTGTGTTGTATTATTATTATGTGTAGCTAAATAACATTTATTATTAATAGCAGCTAACATTTACTGAGCTCTTAGTGTGTGCTAGGCAATGTACTACCATATTTCATTGAATCTAAAACACAAACATTGGTGAGAGGTACCATTATTTTATGTACCACTAAAAAAGAAAAAAATGCTGTCAAGTAAATCATAACAAAAATGCTTTCTTTGCACTAAAAATATTTAGTTAATGCCTATTAAAGTACTCCTTTAGGCTTAGATTTTTATTATATGTCATCCTTGTGCATTCATCAAAGGACATTATAAGCAAAATAAATTGGTCTAAAACTTCCTCACATTCAGGGCCCAATTCTTCTGAATTTCTTTTTGACTCAGAATCATGAATGTCTGTGTTTTTCTACACCAAACTGTCCTTTGAACCATCAAGAGCATTGGTATTGCAGCATTTCTTAAAGGAATACTCCACTGTTACCTGGGATTTTCTTCCAAGCCACTGACACTCATTCTGCAAGCTTTGACATCTTGTATAGGCAGTGACAACAATGTCACAACTGCTGCCTGGCCAACAGCAATTGTAAGAAGCACATTGCTTTCAGAGGTATTAAAATGTAAAAAATATAAATAAGTAAATATATCATAAAATATTAAATAAGGTGATTATTTCACATGTATTATCTAACTTAACCCTCAGAATAATCCCACGAGGAAAGTACTGTTATTATACCCATTTTACAAATGAGGGAACCAAGGGTTAGAAAGGTGAAATAGATTGCTCAGGAGTTTACAGTTGGTAAGTGACTAACTGTAAAAAAAAACAAACTCAAGTCAGTCTGACTGCAGATCCTATATTCTTGCCACTGTAATATATTGGATTCATTTATACACCCCAAATAATCAAGATCTCTGTTATGGACACAAGAAGAATACCCTAATTCTTCCAGAGAGCCAGAATGGAGAATAAATAGAACTGCATAAAGTTATTTCCCAGAGGCTACCAAGCTAGAATTTCAGTGAGTAAAGACTAAATGAAAAGACTCCTGCAGATACCTTGAGCTGAGTATAGATCCTACATTTCAGACTTTTAATTTAGATGAGTGGGTCTCCATGTTTTGATCAAAATATTCTCATTTTCCTAATGGACTAAAGTGTGACTATCATGATTTTATGACATCTACCCTGGCTGGAATTTTATGAATATTCATGATATAGTAGTTTTCTAATACCAAGTGACAGAAGAAGGGAAACTTTCCTGATGGGTTTTTGTGGTTTTTACTTGAATGAATAAATGTACCTGCCATTCTCAACTAATTTATCATTCCAGCATAGTTCTCAGACTCTGAGTACAAATTATTTTGGCCTACAGAGTCTGGCATTGCCTATCTTGTCTGCATCCTCCTGTGTGCTTATTGATTTACCTACCTATTTTTATTGTTTCTTTTAGTTTGTTAGATGCAAACTGAATATTATTGAGAAATTTTATGTATAACTGGACTCAGGTAAAGGAGCAAATGGAACTTCGTAGCAGGGCCCACAGCTAATCACGTCCTTGAAACTCCAGGGGCAATGTTAGGATTTTTTTTCTCCCCCTGGGAATAATTACAATTCTAGAGAAGTGGCACAGTCTTTCCTTCGGTATTCAAGAGTGTAGGCTGAAGAGGGTGTCTTAGGCTCCTACTAGATGATAAGTAAAGAATTGTAGGTGAGTCTTATAAATGAGGCAGAGATTTAATCAGCCAACCAAAATTATTTATTGAGCACATGCTGTGTGGCCCAGCTCTGGGTATGACACAGTAAAAAATACAAGGCATGGATTCTTCCTTCAAGAAGTATATAATGTTAGGGACTTCCCTGTTGGCGCAGTGGTTAAGAATCCACCTGCCAATGCAGGGAACACAGGTTCGATCCCTGGTCTGAGAAGATCCCACATGCTTCGGAGCACCTAAGCCCGTTCGCAACAACTACTGAGCCTGCACTCTAGAGCCCGCAAGCCACAACTACTGAGCCCGCGTGCTGTAACTACTGAAGCCCACTCACCTAGAGCCTGTGTTCTGCAACAAGAGAAGCCACCGCAATGAGAAGCCCATGCACCGCAACAAAGAGTAGCCCCCGCTTGCTGCAACTAGAGAGAAAGCCCACGCGCAGCAATGAAAACCCAACACAGCCAAAATAAATAAATAAATAAAATAAAAAGAAGTGTGTAATGTTATGAGAGATATATGTACTTTCAAAAAAGAAAGGAAAATATAATGCAGATTATTTTCTTCTATGAAGCCTAAACCTTACCTATTGTAAGATTTCAGAAAACTCAGGAAAATCAAGTGTGTTTTGGAATAATCAGGGCCACAAAGAGAGGTTAAGTTCAAGAAAGGACAGGGTTTGTACATAGAGATAAGAAGGGGGAACAACATCCCAGACCGGGAAGATAAGGAAAAACCCAAATGCTTAGCGTAAAACAAAGTCCTTTCCCTAGAGCCAAATCCTTTCATAGCTGATGAAAGACTCCTTTAGAATACAGAATGTCTAAAATTGATTGAATTCTTCTTGTCATAGAAAGGCTTTATGTTTTTATTTTATTGTTATCAAAAAACAGGTACATAATCAACACAGCTTGGGGGAGTTTATATTACATATTTTAGTGAGTTGATGGCTAATTTGCATCATGATGGTGAAAACCACACAACTCAGATTGGGACTTTTTTTTTGGCTGCGTTGGGTCTTCATTGCTGCACGTGGGCTTTCTTTAGTTGCGTCAAGTGGGGGCTCTAGGCACGCAGGCTCAGTAGTTGTGGCTCTCAGACTCTAGAGCACAGGCTCAGTAGTTGTGGTACACGGGCGTAGTTGCTCCGCGGCATGTGGGATCTTCCCGGATCAGGGCTCAAACCCATGTCCCCTGCATTGGCAGGCGGATTCTTAACCACTGCGCCACCAGGGAAGCCCCTCAGATTGGGATTTGAACCCACTGTCTTTTAATTGAGATCACACACCTGGTCTCAGGACTTAATGAAGCTCAGGTTCTTTATGTCTTATCACAGAAAGAATTCAGTGAGAGACAAAGTGATAGGTAAGAAGTGGGATTTATTTAGAGAGATACACATTCCATAGACAGAATGCAGTCCATCTCAAAAGGCTAGAACGGCCTTGGGAGAAACACACTTCACAGACAGAGTGTGGGCCATCTCAGAAGATGAGAGGCCCCGAAACATGGAGTGGTTGGTATTTATGGGCTGGGTAATTTCGTAGGCTAACAAGTAGGAGGATTATTCCAACGATTTGGGGGAAGGGGCAGAGATTTCCAGGAATTGGGCCACTGCCCACTTTTTGGCCTTTTATGGTCAGCCTTGGAACTGTCATGGTGCTGGTGGGTGTGTCACTTAACATGCTAACATATTACAATGAGCGTATAATGAGGCTTAAGGTCCACTGGAAATCAAATCTTCTGCCATCTTAGACCTAACCGGTTCTAACCAGTCTTTGTCATATCCTCAGTGGCTCTGTCATTCTTTTAAAAGTTGTGCTCTGGGCTTCCCTGGTGGCGCAGTGGTTGAGAGTCCGCCTGCCGATAAGTGGGATTTATTTAGAGAGATACACATTCCATAGACAGAATGCAGTCCATCTCAAAAGGCTAGAACGGCCTTGGGAGAAACACACTTCACAGACAGAGTGTGGGCCATCTCAGAAGATGAGAGGCCCCGAAACATGGAGTGGTTGGTATTTATGGGCTGGGTAATTTCGTAGGCTAACAAGTAGGAGGATTATTCCAACGATTTGGGGGAAGGGGCAGAGATTTCCAGGAATTGGGCCACTGCCCACTTTTTGGCCTTTTATGGTCAGCCTTGGAACTGTCATGGTGCTGGTGGGTGTGTCACTTAACATGCTAACATATTACAATGAGCGTATAATGAGGCTTAAGGTCCACTGGAAATCAAATCTTCTGCCATCTTAGACCTAACCGGTTCTAACCAGTCTTTGTCATATCCTCAGTGGCTCTGTCATTCTTTTAAAAGTTGTGCTCTGGGCTTCCCTGGTGGCGCAGTGGTTGAGAGTCCGCCTGCCGATGCAGGGGACACGGGTTCGTGCCCCGATCTGGGAGGATCCCACATGCCGCGGAGCGGCTGGGCCCGTGGGCCATGGCCGCTGAGCCTGCGCATCCGGAGCCTGTGCTCCGCAATGGGAGAGGCCACAACAGTGAGAGGCCCACGTACCACAAAAAAAAAAAAAAAAAAAAAAGTTGTGCTCTGCCCCCTTCCCTGCTGATTCACTGGGGCCCAGTAAAAATGTGTATCCTCCTTGCCTCTATTAGGCAAGTTTTGATATTCTGATCATTTGCCAGTAATTGCTGTCTGCTGACTTAGAGAGTTTTTCTCCCATTATGGAAGTGGGAGAAATTACCCGTATTCTCATATGAAAATGGTAGCAAGAAGAAATGTTTGCTTCTCTCCTCATTTTTTTTTTGATCATGTAGTTTTTGACCTTTATTTTATTGATATGTCTTACCTTAATTGACTTTCAGTTAAACTATCCTTTCATTTATGGGATATATTTCACTTGGTCACAGTATTTAATCCCTCATATATTGCTGGATTGGGTTTGCTAATATTTTGTTGAGGCTTTTATTTTTCTTTATTCAGTCATTCACTATGATGAGGAAGTGATCAACTATGAATACACCAAGCCCAGAGTAAACTGTATGTCTTAATTGTCATCATTATTTTTTAACAGCTTTTCACACTGGCTCCTGCCTTCCGGTTCACTACACCTATAGGTAAAATCAGCACATCAGGCCTTTTATAGTGGTCATTAGGTGTCAAGTAATGAACACGCTAAACCTCCAACTTTTTTCTGAGTGCTGACATACTGTCAGCAATGCTCGGACAAAAGCAGTATGGAAATATGTTGTATTTTCAGCTAGACAGTAGATCCCAGAGAGCTATCTGCAGAAATAATGGAAGTCAGAGGAAAACAAAGCGACACTCAAATGAGAAAAAATAACACTTTGCTTTGCTACCATGATTAGTCCTTGGTTCTTATCTCCTAAAATTGGAGCTTTTATATTTTTTTCCAATAGATAGTCTTTCTGTTTTCCAAAACTCTTGTGATCTCATGAAAAGAAGAATGGCCTTGGACTCTGAATAATGTTGGGCCTCAAATCTCAAAGGAATATATAGTGCCAAGACTAAGGTGTTTTTCATGTTGCTGTGATTTAGAATAAAATGGTTGTTGAAAGCAGAAATTGGATATGGTAAGATCTACTGCTTGCTGAAAGAGTTATCTTAGAGAAAAAAATAGTTTGAGACTAACATGATATAGCGATTCCATGTGGAAACACTAACTTCATAGATTGATTGCAATATTAAATAGCTGTTAACTTTGCCAGAATTTGGGGCTTGTTCATATTGATCAAGGTCATATCTTAGGAAAAAATAACCACACAAATTTTGTATAATTCAAAATGCTGTGTGAATTAGTGTATGGAAAGCACTTAGAACAGGATCTGGCACATAGTAAGTGCTATATAAGTATTTGCTATTATGAATGATAGAGAATGGATTATTCTTTAACAACCTGAGGAATTTTTCTAACTAAGTCCTTTTAGGCCTTCTTTTCTTTGGAACTGAAGTATTTTTTTCTTGCTTTCTCCATCACTCTGTAGCTGATTATATACCTTTAAACAAAAAAAGGAAGTTAACTGGAGTGAATTTCCTTGAGCTTATTCCCTCAATAAGGAGAATCTGGCTAAGTTAGGCTTAAATGACCCCATTTTAGTCTAAATTCCCAAACATTAAGACTAGTTTAAAAGAAAGTCAGCAGACTGGAGGATTTAAAGACTCCCAGTTGATTTTATTTTTTTAATTAATTTTTATTGGAGTATAGTTGATTTACAATGTTGTGTTAGTTTCTGCTGTACAGCAAAGTGAATCAGTTATACATATACATATATCCAATCCTATATCCAATCCTTTTTAGATTCTTTTCCCATATAGGTCATCAGAGAGTAGTGAGTAGAGTTCCCTGTGCTGTACAGTAGGTTCTTATTAGTTATCTATTTTATATATAGTAGTATGTATATGTCAATCCCAATCTCCCAATTTATCTTTTCCCCCCTTTCCCCCTTGTTAACCATTGGTTTGTTTTCTACATCTGTGACTCTATTTCTGTTTTGTAAATAAGTTCATTTGTACCATTTCTTTAGATTCCACATATAAGCAATATCATATGATATTTGTCTTTCTCTGTCTGACTTACTTCACTCAGTATCTGGAGGACTTTTTAAAACAAACTTAGCTTTTGTTCTGAGGATTTAATCACTTTCATTGATTGACACTGAGGAATATGTTTTAATATTTTAGGTTATGTTTCCTTTTTTTAAATGAAGAAATGATAAGTCAATACTTAATTAGCCTCTTATCTAACAAGGAAAGAGCTGCTAGATATAAACCAGTGAAACAAGTTGCAGAGAGAAAGATCCATGCGTTTCACCACAATAAAGATTTAAAACTTGTGTACATAAAATGGACTTAAACAAAATTAAAAGATGGGCAAACTGGGTAAAATAATTTATACTGTATTAATTACGGGCAAATATTTTTAATCTTATAAATTAATGAGACAAATATCAGCACTTCTGTAAGTAAATAGGCAAGGAACATAAAAAATTCAGTGGAAGAAATGAGCAGTACACGTTTGAAAAACGGTCAGCCTCATTAGTAATCAAAGAAATACTAATTAAAATGGGTTACCATTTTTAATCTAGCAAAGATTTTTAAAAATTATACTTGATGTTGTCAAGGGTGTTCTAATATACTATTAAGATTATAAATTGATAACATCTTTCTGGAGATTAATTAGGCAATATATATCAAAAGCATTAAAGAGTTTATACCTACCATTTTATTTTTGAAACATAGCTTGAAGATATCTCCAAGTTATTCTTTTTTTAAAAAAATACATTTATTTATTTATTTATTTTTGGCTGAGTTGGGTCTTTGTTGCTGCGTGGGCTTTCTCTAGTTGTGGCAAGCAGGGGCTACTCTTCATTGCAGTGCTGATAAAACTGATAAATAGTGGTATTTTCAAATAATAGAAATCTATAGTAGAGTAAAAATGAAAGAAGCATGCTTAAATGTAGCAACATGGATGAATTCTAGAAATACAATGTTGATTGAAAAAAGCAAATCGCAGAAGAGTACATCCAGCATGATACCATTTTATAAAGTTCAAAAGCAAGAAGAAATAAATAATATTGTTTAGGGATACAAACGTGTTTTAAACTAAACAAAAATAACAAGACAATAGAGAAAGAAGTCCAGTGGTGGTTACCTCTTAGGGGAGGAAGAGGGATGAGCTTCAACTGTTCGTTCTAATGCTTCCTCTCTCAGATTAGTGGTAGGTTCATGGGTGGTTTATTTGTTGTTTTTGTTTTTTTCTGCGTTACGCGGGCCTCTCACTGTTGTGGCCTCTCCCTTTGCGGAGCACAGGCTCGGGACGCGCAGGCTCAGCGGCCATGGCTCACGGGCCCAGCCGCTCCGTGGCATGTGGGATCTTCCCGGACCGGGGCACGAACCCG
>NC_041233.1:23981039-23994859 GCF_002837175.3 Physeter macrocephalus | reverse complement strand
TCACTGTTGTGGCCTCTCCCTTTGCGGAGCACAGGCTCGGGACGCGCAGGCTCAGCGGCCATGGCTCACGGGCCCAGCCGCTCCGTGGCATGTGGGATCTTCCCGGACCAGGGCACGAACCCGTGTCCCCTGCACCGGCAGGAGGACTGTCAACCACTGCGCCACCAGGGAAGCCCCATGGGTGTTTTTTTTTATTATACTTCATGACTTGTCTATTATATATATTATTTTGTATATATCAAATACTTCATAATAAAATATTGTAAGAGCCTATAGATTTATATTTCATAATTCATTTCTAGAGATCAACCCCAAAATAATGATGAAAAAATCAATACAGAAAAAGTTTATCCCAGTGGTGATATTTATTATAACCAAAAATTTAAAAAACCTAGATGTCCAACACTATTTTTTGTATCCTGCTTTGTTCAAAAATGATTTAAGAAGGGCTTAAAGAATATATTCAGTGAGACAAAAGTAAAATAAAACTTGCTGAGAAATGAAAGTTAAAATATGGAAGAAGGTTGGGACTTCCCTGGTGGTCCAGTGATAAAGAATCCACCTTACAATGCAGGGGACGTGGGTTCAATCCCTGTTCAGGTAACTAAGATCCCACATGCCACAGGGCAACTAAGCCCATGTGCCACAACTATTGAGCTAGCGCGACTCAACTAGAGAGCCTGTGTGCCGCAAACTACAGAGCCCGTGCACCCTGGAGCCTGTGTGTCACAACTAGAGAGAATCTGGTGCGCAGGAACAAAGAGCCCGAGCACCACAACAAAAGCTCCCACATGCCTCAACGAAGATCCCACGTGCCAGAACTAAGACCCGATGCAGCCAAAGATAAATAAAATAAAAAATAAATAAATCTTTTAAAAAAAAAAGATGGAAGACGGTTGAGAGAAAGCCAGGAGTAAGGTTATTATGAAAAATATGTCATAAATTCCTGTTTTTATTAGAGGGGGGCCACAAACTTGACTCTAAGCTTTTAGTAACCAGGATAAAAAAGGAAACATGATTGTTGGTGCCTTTAAGATAAGAAAACAAATCAACTCTTTTGATTGAGACCAGAGAGAAGTTTCTCCCCAGATTAACTGTGTGCGCAAGTTATTTAACTTCTCTCTGCTTTTGTGTCCATGTCTATAAAATAAAACAACAACAATAATAATAATAATACCTGTTATATAACACTGTGAGGATTACATAAGGTAAATTCCTTGGACAGCACCTGGCAAGTTAGTAAGCACTCAAATATGTTACTGATTAGCCATATTTAATGACATTCTCGGGAGTTCCCTGGTGGCCTAGTGGTTAGGATTACGGGTTTTCACTGCTGTGGCCCGGGTTCAATCCCTGGTTTGGGAACTGAGATCCCACAAGCCTCAGGTGAGGCCAAAAAATAGAAAAAAATGACATTCTCGAGCGTATTCTTACAGAAATCAATATCATGGAAGTAGGTGTTAAGGGAGAAATGGAGAGGTAATCCTTGCCTCAGATAGGAAATCCTCTCAACAGTATGACAGAGTGCTGTGAATTAATTTTCTGGTATTCTGTCTCTGTTCACTTGCTATATATTTATTGAGCACCTCCTTTATGGAAGTTTTCTGTCTAGTAATATATGGCCAGATTACAGGACTTATTAAGTTGTTCTGCTTCAGCCACTTCTAAGTAGTTTAATCCTGAAATTATTCTGTTGTGAATAATAAATAAAATTTGTTGCATTCACTTTTTCTGCTCTTCAGATATGAAAGTAGTATTCTGTAAACAGAGACTGGCCAAAAGCAATTATGAAAAGACAAGTGAGACCTAGTACGCTGAATTTAATTAATACCTACTAAGAACAGAATAATCAATTGAGGCACTTTCCTGAGAAGTTATATCATGGTGATAAGAATATTAATTGCTACATTTATTGGAATTCTAACTATGCGCCAAACTCTGTACTAATTTCTTTACATACATTATCCCATTTAATCCTTACAGCACTTTGAGGTTGTGAATATTATCTCCATTTTTAGTGGGAAGATTTTGAAGCCTTAGAGGGAGTAAGTCACAGCAGCAAGTATGGGTTCATGCTGAAATTCAGACCCAGGCCTTGCTGATTCTAAAGCCTGTATTCTTAGTCATTTAAATATATTACCTTGTATGGAATGAAACCCAAACTTATCAAACCTTGAATCCCTTTGTTCCAGATTTAAAATATTTTTCTCCAACACCCTTAGTCAAATATACCCTGATTTTTATTAGCCTGTATTAAGTTCATACATCAGTCTTGTTATCTTCCTAATTTTTATTATCAGACTGGAAGGTTAATCCTTTTCTGGTCTGTGTGATTGGTACTCATGTCTTTTAGTCACTTGATTTGCTCTCCAGCATGAATTTGCTTAATTAAATGAGATAATCCTATATTACTGTACTAGATTGAAATTATGACTATACACAACTGCCTGCTCTGTTTTCAACCCCAAGGCACTGACTCTCCTCTGCCTGTTTATCTTAATTTTTTTATTAATTAATTAATTTATTATATTATTTTGGCTGCACTGGGTCTTCATTGCTGCACGCAGGCCTTCTCTAGTTGCGGCAAGCAAGGGCTACTCTGTTGTGGTGCGCAGCCTTCTCATTGCAGTGGCTTCTCGTTTGTGGAGCACGGGCTCTAGCCACGCGGTCTTCAGTAGTTGTGGCGTGTGGGCTTAGTAGTTGGGGCATGCGGGCTCAGTAGTTGTAGCTCACGGCTATAGAGTGCAGGCTCAGTAGTTCTGGCACATGGGCTTAGTTGCTCCGCAGCATGTGGGATCTTCCCAGACCAGGGATCGAACCCGTGACCCCTGCATTGGCAGGCGGATTCTTAACCACTGCGCCACCAGGTAAGTCCCTTAAAAACCATTTTCAATGGAAAGAATCCTTGGATTTGAAACAGAAGAGTCAAGCAGCTTAGTTTGGTAATCTATAACCTCATGGTCCCAGATGCTAATGGATTGTTTTGGTCCTTGCTCAGGGCACTGAACCATATTGCCTTCATTCCAAATTGTAGGCCTTCTTCCTTAGCCAAAAGACAATCATATTAGGGTTGACAGTGAAGATGCATCTTATATTTAAAGATGAAGAAAATTCAGGCTCCAGGCAGTTTGACCTGGGGCTCTCTGATGTCCGTTGCCAATTGTAGAAACATAGATTTCATATTCAAACTGTGGAATGTGTGTTATGCTCACTGGGTGGTTTGCAGTAGAGAACTTTGCCTGTAATCATTTTTCCTCCTGATGGCATAACAGACAGTTTTTCTGAGACTCCTGGTAGTAGCAGCAGTGACATGGTTCACATCTCAAAAGCCAAATACTATCAGATTGAAAAACATAGATATATTCAGCTCAGTGGCTTGAGATTACTATGCATTACTTGAATCGTACAGTTCAGAAGCTAGAAAAAGCCTATGAAGAAAATTATCATTCTGAGATACTTGTAAAAGGGCAGGGTTTACTCTGAGGGATAGAGAGAGTCTCCTGAAACATAATTTTGTGAAAGAGAAGAAGGTTGACATTTACATTTGTTGAAATATATTAACTTCAAAAGACTTTAATAAATCAAGACCCAGTTGCAGATACTGATTTCTTTTTCCTTTTACTATTTTTCTAATCTTATTTTGGCCTTTGTTTATAATACATGTTTTCTTCTCTTCCTGACTTCCCTTCCTTAAATCATTTCATCTCTAGATGCTAATGGATATATAGACCATCTGTCCTTCCAAAAAGCTGTTCTTTCTCTCAACAAGGGGCAAGGGTGGGAACAAGAAGCCAGGAAAAATCTTGCAGACAGTCTCCCGGCTCCTCTTCTCTGGTCCCTCTTTGCCTGCTCTGCAGTCCCCTGGGGAAACAACAGGGAGCCAACAGCTTATATCCATTTGAGAAAGTGGCAGTGGCACAGAAGAGAAAATGCTAAGTTGCTCATTTCTCTTCCTAGACTCAGAGAAACAATGCAAATGGTGAGTGGTGTGCTGGAATGCACATGTTCTGTGCCACAGGATCCAACAGAATGGAATTTCTTTTTTTTTTTTAAATTTTATTGAAGTATAGTCAGTTTACAATATTGTGTTCTTTTCAGGTGTATAGCACAGTGATTCAGTATTTTTGCAGGTTATACTCCATTATAGGTTACTACAAGATAATGGGTATAATTCCCTGTCCTATACAGTATATCCTTATTGTTTATCTATTTTATACATAGTAGTTTGTATCTGTTAAGCCCATACCCCTAATTTGTCCCTCCCTCCTTTCCTCTCCCCTTTGGTAACCATAAGTTTGTTTTCTATATCTTTGAGTCTGTGTCTGTTCTGTATATATATCCATTTGTATCATTTTTAGATTCCACATATAAGTGATATCATACAGTATTTGTCTTTCTCTGACTTATTTCACTAAATATAATGTTCTCTAGGTCTACCCACATTGCTGCAAATGACTATATTTCATTCTTATTTTTATGGCTGAGTAGTATTCCATTGCATATATGTACTACATCTTCTTAATCCAGTCATCTATTGATGGGCACATGAGTTGCTTCCATGTCTTGGTTATTGTAAATAGTGCTGGTATGAACATTGGGTTGCATGTGTCTTTTGAATTAGTATTTTCATTTTTTCCAGATATATATCCAGGAGTGGAATTGATGGTCATATGGTACTTCTATTTTTAGTTTTTTAAGGAACATCCATACTGTTTCCATAGTGGCTGCACCAGTTTACATTTGCACCAACAGTATAGGAGGAGGGTTCCCTTTTCTCCACACCTTCTCCACCATTTATTTGTAAATGTTTTGGTGATAGCCAATCCGACAAGTGGGAAGTGATACCTCATTGTGGTTTCAATTTGTGCATTTCTCTGATAATTAGCGGTATTGAGCATCTTTTCATGTGCCTGTTAGCCATCTGTATATCTTCTTTGGAAAAATGTCTATTGAGGTCTTCCACCCATTTTCTGATTGGGTTGTTTGGGTTTTTTTGATATTGACTTGTATGGACTGTTTGTATATTTTGGATATTAATCCCTTGTTGGTCTCATCATTTACAAATATTTTCAGTTTAATTAGGTTCATTGTTTTTTGTTTTTTTTCCCCCCCTTTGGCCTTAGGAGACTGATCCAAGAAAATATTGTTACAATTTATGTCAAACTGTGTTTTTTTCTGGGAGTTTTATGGTTTCAGGTCTTACGTTTAGGTCTTTAAACCATCTTGAGTTTATTTTCATGTATGGTATGAGGGAATGTTCTAATCTCTTTGTTCTCCATGTGTCTAGTTTTCCCAGCACCACTTATTGAAAAGATGGTCTTTTCTCTATTGCATGTTCTTGCCCCCTTTGTCATAGATTAGTTAACCCAGGTGTGTGGGTTTATTTCTGGGCTCTCTATTTTGTTCCATTCATCTTTACGTCTGTTTTCATGCCAGTATGCTGTTTGGATTACTGTAGCTTTGTAGTATAGTCTGAAGGAGAAATGAAAATTGTGGGTGGTGTCCTGGAACACACACATTCTGTGCCACAGGATCAAATAGAGTGGAATTTCTTAATTGTTATTGAAGTGGAACTTAAGAGGCTCAATCAATATTTGGTAAATAAATACAAGCCAATCATATGAATATACAATATATACAATTAGGAGCTTTCTACACTGTGATAATTTTGCAATAACCTACGTCTTTCCCCAAAGACCCTCTCATGACATTGGGAATTACATTCATATGGTGCCACATGATGTCGAGCTATTGCCCTTGAAAATTTAGCTTTAGGGCTTCCCTGGTGGCGCAGTGGTTGAGAGTCCGCCTGCCGATGCAGGGGACACGGGTTCGTGCCCCGGTCCGGGAGGATCCCACATGCCACGGAGCGGCTGGGCCCATGAGCCATGGACACTGGGCCTGTGTGTCCGGAGCCTGTGCTCCGCAACGGGAGAGGCCACGGCGGTGAGAGGCCCACGTACCACAAAAAAAAAAAAAAAAAAAAAGAAAGAAAAAAGAAAGAAAATTTAGCCCTAATGCAGGTCCTTGAGAAACGACTATTAAAGCTCCCTAGCCTAGTAGGTCTTCAGTGTTGCCCCAAATCAAATTACAGAGGAGGTAGTAAACTTTGAAGTGGGCTATACTGCATGGAGCTGAGTTTTATAGTTTTTAAGCCGTTTCAGGTTCCAACCACATGAAAATATTAACAATAATAATAATGATAGAAAAAGATAAGTCTGTGTTTTCAAAGAACATTAGTAAAAATGCTGATTTGAGCACTGGAATTGTTACTTGGGTATGTCCACTGGAAATTGTCTTTACTGCCTTTGAAACATAGCAGAGGTGAGGTTTTATGCACCTGTGGAGAGCAGATGAATGCAGTCTTTCATAAGCCTTGAGCACACTGCTGCTGCTGCCAACGCTATGAAAAGAGACATTGCAACCTTAAATCTATCTTGTAGGATACAGCTTAACTCATCTAGTTCAAATGTATGGGATTTCTCCACAGTTGTGAAATCTTCCAGGTAAAGGTAAAATGAGCACCCTAAATTCTTGAAGCCTAGGACCATAGCTTTGCTTCGCTTGCTTTGAAGAAGCCCAACTTTGGCCGGGGTATCACATTTCACTGAAAATCTGATTTAAACACTGCAGATAGTACTCACATTTGCAAAAATTTTATCAGTCCTCCATTTTGTTTCAGGATGGTAAATTGAATCATAAATCAAACTTAAATCTGAAAACTTTTGGTACTGTCAAAAATTAATCAGCTCTGTAGAAGTGATGGTATGACAAACATGAAATACTGAGTGGTTGAGTTACAAATGAGGCTTTCACTTAATATTGATGATGTTGATTTCTTTGGAAATAGTTTTGCTTCTCACTCAAATATGATTAAATCCCATTGCTTTATAAGTTTATCCAAAACAACATAATGCTATCCTATAGGATGAATATGTACTACTGCTTAAAAGGAGGAAATAGTATGATATTGAGATACAGTCTTTGGATCCAGATAGAGTCGCGTTTGACTCTGAGCTCTAACTTCATGTTCGCTCAGTTTTCTCATCTGTAAAATGGAGCTCGTAATATCTACTCCACGGGGTTGTTACAGTGATTAAATGAAAGAATATATGGGTGAAGTACCTGGCTCGTAGTACATTTTCAGTAAGTGATTGCTGTTGTTAAAATGTAATTCTGGAGTCCGCCTGCCGATGCAGGGGACACGGGTTCGTGCCCCGGTCCGGGAAGATCCCACATGCCGCGGAGCGGCTGGGCCCGTGAGTCATGGCCGCTGTGCCTGCGCGTCCCCGGCCTGTGCTCCGCAACGGGAGAGGCCACAGCGGTGAGAGGCCCGCGTACCGGAAAAAAAAAAAAAAATGTAATTCTGTGTCTTGCTCACTGACATAGTCTGACCGGTGAGGAGACAAATTAAGGTGTATATCAATTTACCAAGCTAACCGAGGAGATAAAAACAGAGAGGGGAATTCCCTGTCGGTCCAGTGGTTAGGACTCTGCGCTTCCACTAAAGAGGGCATGGGTTTGATCCCTGGTTGCGGAATTAAGATTCTGCATGCCGTGTGGTGCAGCCAAAAAAAAAAAAAATTGAGAGAGAATTTCATTCTTAACTACATATTTCCTTATTTTGTGTCTTATGTGTAAATCTTATCTTGTTACTAGATGGTGAAGTTCCTAAGGACAGAAACTGAATCTTCTCCTTTCCGGTACTCCACAGTGACTAACACACTGCTAAACAACTAGTAGACATTCAGGAAATGTTTGCTGACATGACCTTACTTGGCCATGTCTTATGTCTATATATAACCCTCTTAGGAGAAGAGGATTATGCCCTGCCACATAGGAATCTGAAAGTTTCCTGGTAACTGATATTTTCCAATAAAACCATGGGGAAGTTTTACCATCTTGAAATCATTTTGCTTTCTAATTGGTTTCTGGGCCTGTCTTTAGCCATTTTATTATTTATGCATTTATAAGTATCATTAACACTGCAGCTGGCATTGAGATAACTTTCTTCTCTCCATTTTTATTTTATTTATTTTATTTTTAAATTTATTTTATTTATTTATTTTTGGCTCTGTTGGGTCTTAGTTGCTGCGCACGGGCTTTCTCTAGTTGCAGTGAGCTGGGGCTACGTTCGTTGTGGTGCGTGGGCTTCTCATTGAGGTGGCTTCTCTTGTTGCAGAGCATAGGCTCTAGGCATCCGGGCTTCAGGAGTTGTGGCTCGCGGGCTCTAGAGTGCAGGCTCAGTAGTTGTGGCGCACAGACTTAGTTGTTCCGCGGCATGTGGGATCTTCCCCGACCAGGGCTCGAACCTGTGTCCCCTGCATTGGCAGGCGGATTCTTAACCACTGTGCCACCAGGGAAGCCCCTTCTCTCCATTTTTAAATGAAAATCTTAGTTTTCTGGTATTACTTAGATTAGCTAGAGGTCCTTTATACTTAACCTTTCCATCTGCATGTTTAAATACACTTCATGATTTTTTAGTAGCTTTATGATAAGTATGTATGTCTAATTGAGGCATCCTACGCTCTATACATTTTTTTCAAGCTCTGTTGTTGTTCTAGCATTTGATTTCCATTTTGGGGGAAACCTGAAAACACTACTCTTCTTTGAAATGCTTAGAGGTCTGAATGTATAACAATATTAAGTACAGATCAAGGAACTGATATGACTTTTACATATGTATAATTGATCAAATTTGTAATAATTAGCTTTTAAGTTTTCTCTGAGTAGCAGGGACATGGATGATCCAGAGAGCACTTATTACTAATATTACTCATGAATTTGAATGGAGTTTTAACATTGTTTTTATTCCCACAAGGAAGCTCCTGATCTAGAAGGTATATAAGATGTTATAGCAGCTCTTTTTATCCATGAGGAAATTGAGGCTTAGAGTAGTTGGGTAACTTAGTGGCAGAACTGGAATAAGAACACAAATCTTTTGGGCTTCCCTGGTGGCGCAGTGGTTAAGAATCTGCCTGCCAAGCAGGGGACAAGGGTTCAAGCCTTGGTCCGGGAAGATCCCTCATGCTGCAGAGCAACTAAGCCCATGAGCCACAGCTACTGAGCCTTTGCTCTAGAGCCTGCAAGCCACAACTACTGAGCCCACGTGCCACAACTACTGAAGCCCGCGCACCTAGAGCCCGTGCTCCGCAACAAGAGAAGCCACCGCAGTGAGAAGCCTGTGTACTTCAACGGAAGAGTAGTCCCTGCTCGCTGCAACTGGGGAAAGCCCACGCACATCAGTGAAGACCCAACACAGCCAAAAATAAATAGATAAAATAGATACATTTAAAAAAAAAAAAAGAACACAAATCTTTTGTTTCTGACTGATTTTTTTAAATCTTGGTGAGAATTATAGTTCAAAATATAGTCCCAGCCATCAGCTATTCTCTGCCATCCAACACAGTTGATTATTCCGCACTTCATGTCAAAGTACTTTCCATTTGACCCCATGAACACTCTTTCTGTTCCCTTCCCAGTTTGAACGCCATGACCCTGTGGATGGGAGAATCACCGAGAGGCAGTTTGGTGGCATGCTGCTGGCCTACAGTGGGGTACAGTCCAAGAAGTTGACTGCCATGCAGAAGCAGCTCAAGAAGCACTTCAAAGAGGGAAAGGTAGGTATCTGTGCCTAGAGGAAGAAAAGGAACAATGGGAGCATATTGTTATTGCAAAGGCACTAACATAATGAGAGTGAAATAATGACTAATTATGACTGATTTATCTCTGGTACCTGAAAAAAAAAAGAGCAGTGAGTGAGGAAGAGGGGAGAGCCCCAAATGACCCCATGTTTTTTGTTCAGACCACGGGTGGCACCATGAACTGAGATTGCAAATTTAAAGAGACAGGCTGGTTTACAGGGGGAGATAAAGTGTTCACTTGTAGATATCTTGAGTTTAAGATGCCTGTGGACTATCCAAGAAGAGATGGTTAGCAGCCAATTGGATATTCATATCTACTTTAGAGGACTGAGATTTGGGAATCATCAACACACTATTGGAATTAAAACCACAAGAATGGATGAAGTTGCCCAATGAGGATATTAAACAGAAAAGAACTATGAGCCAAGGGCAAGATCAAGTAGAACACAAACATTTAAGGAGCTCCAGAATGAAATCTTGAGGAAATGGTTAGAGAAATACCTAGAGGAAGTAGTGAAATCAAAGCCAAGGAAGAAGAGTGTTCATGAACTAAGGGGTCTGCAGTATCATATGGGACCGAAAGGGTCCAGTAAAATGGAATGATAAATACCCATTGGTTTTGGTAAAATGGTGACCTTTGGGAGAGCTGTTTTATTACAGTGGTCCAATTGGAAGGCATATTAGAACAACAAGTAAGGAAGTAGAAAAGAAAGAAAGAGGAAGGAAGAATGGAGAGGAAGCTCCAGAAAGAAGAAATAGCATATGTTTAAAACTCTGAGGCAGTGTATTACTCTGCTTAGGCTGCTATAACCAAATACTACAGACTGGGTGGCTTAAACAACAGGAATTTCTTTTCTCACAGTTCTGGAGGCTAGAAGTCCATGATCAATGTGCCAGCAAACTGGGTTTCTAATGAGGGCTCTCTTCCTGTCCTATAGACAGCCACCTTCTTGCTGTGTCCTCACATGATCTTAGTGTTTGTGCAGAGAGAGAGAGCATGCTCTCTAATGTGTCTTCTTATAAGGACACTAATCCTATAGGATCAGGGCCCCAGTCTTGTGACCTCATTTAACCTTAATTATTTTCTTAGAGACGCCATCTCCTAATAGAGCCACAGTGGGGGTTAAGACTTCAGTGTGTGAGTTTGTGGGGTGGGGGGGAACACAAACATTCAGTCCATAACAAGGAGGAAAGATGAATCTGGCATGTGTGAGGAACTAAAAGAGGACTATTGTGGTTGGAGCATACTCACAAAGAGGATAATGGTCTGAGGTGAGGTCTGAGAGGGAGATGGGGGCAAGAACATGCAGGACCTTGTAGGTGTGGAACAAGGTGGGATTCTATTCATAGTGCAAAGAGAAGCTATTAAAGGGTTGTGATCAGTGAAATGGCATGGTTGTGTGTATGTTTAAAGAGATGACTCTGGTTACTTTATGAAGAGTAGTTTGTAAAGGAGCAAGCGTAGAAGCAAAAAGATTGAGAATAAGATTATTAGAGATTTCAGGAGATGATTGGGCCTTTTTTGAGCAACATTGAGATTAGAGACCATGGATTTGTGATGACACTTGTCAACACTGCTCTGTGACACCCTTCAGAGCTGTACCTCGTACAGGAAGAGGCAGATGGTAGAATTGAGTCAGCATTTGGGGTTTTCCAGAGGGTGGGATGAACAAACTGAACCAGAAACTAGTAAAGAGGCCAGATCTCTTAAAGATCTCACACACACACACACACACACACACACACACACAAACGGAGAGAGCAATGCAAAAGCTAGAACCCAGATCTCATTCTCAATTCAATACCCTTTCCACCTGACAACAGTTACCATTTGGCTGTGACTGGGAAACTGACCTGGCACTAAACATGTTCCATGAGGAATTGCCAAGGTAGTGTGGTGTGGTAGACATGGAGCTAGAAGATGAGTTCAAGTCCTGCCTCAGAGATTTCTGTGGACGTTAGACAAATCACTTAACATTCCTGGCCTCATGAATTGAAGAGCCTTATCCTAGATGCAGACTCTAAGCTTTAAGGACTCAGTAACTGAAAATAAGAAATAGGATTGCTAGGGCTTGTCTCAGTTTTCTTAGTTATTAGTCTTCGTGCATGAAATCTTGCATGAATAGCATCGCCCCAAGTTGGTGGAAAACAATTCTTATCAGCTAGACTTTTTCCTCCTTGTCTTGGATGTTGAAAAGCTCAACGGACCTCTGAACAGGCTGTGGACTGCAACTGAGAACAGGCTGGATTCTGAGAAAAAGTGTCAGCTTCTCTGAGTTCAGTCCAGCCCAAGGTGTTCCCTTGGCTATGGAGGAAGAGACATTAACAGAAAGTGACAGAGGACAATGCTTTTCTCCCAGAGAGAACTCCTACACTACCTAGTACCCAGCTCATATCTGTTGGAAATTGTAATTCAGAAAATTAATTGCAAATACAGGTGGATTTTATAGGGAACACTCCTTTCTTTTGACCAGACTTATTTTTAAAGTTTAGTCCACGCATTGATTTGACCTTAAAATAATTATCTATCATGATAGGCTAATTCATGTTTTGTTGTGAATTTATATTTAAAAGCAATAAATTGGGTGTTGGAGACATCTCCCTTAAATGAATAAAGTATTTTAGCTTTGGCAGGAGTTAATTTAGGACCTGAAGACCTTGCAAAAGAGCCCTGAAATGAAAGGACAGATTTTGTCAAATGATGAAAATCTGGGGTGCTAAATTATTTCTGGCCCAGAATTTCTAGCCTGCCTTAGCAGGGAGATTGAGATTGATTGTACTCTCATGTTGATTAAATAGTTTGTGAACATAGCAATTAACTAAAATGAGAGTTAATGAAGGGCCTTTGCTCCTAAGGTTGCCAGCCCATCTCTCTGGGACCACTTCCCATTATAGGGGGATCACTGTCTACTTCCTAATTGCTTCTTTTGTTCCACTTTGGATTTGTTAACATGAAAATGTGTTTTCATTTTTCACATGTTAATCATTTTCTGTGTGGGGTTCTGTACAAAATATGAAACCAGACCTAAAAGATTGAAGGTCCTAGTGGTGGTATTAAATAAATATTTGTGTATTACTCTATGACCATGCAGTGCTTCACAGCCATTTTTCTTTTTTGTGTTTCTAACAGCTTTGTTAGATCTCATTTCGCCTTTGAAAATATAGAGACAGAGAGAAAGAGAAATTAATGATCCACCCAGAGTCTGGACTAATAAAATCCAAGGCTTCCTATTACCTATCTTGTCCCTTCTCTAGCAAAATTCTATTTCTCCTAACCATACTCTTCCTCTAAAGCAGTGCTTTAGACCTGGTCTCCCAGTAGGCTCCCTTGGGGAATTTTTCACAAATGTGGTGTTGGGACCCTCTTCAAAGTAACTACATCAGAAGCTCAGTGGGTGAGTCCAGGCATCAATAAGTCTTAAAAGTCTCCCCAGGTGATTCTAATGTGCAGTTAAGCTTGCGAGCCACTGCTCTGGAAAGGCCTGCTCCATCAGCGTCTCTAGTTTTGTTCCTGAGTAATAGCTGGAAGAATTGGGAACCTGCCATGCCTGGAAAAATTACTCTGTTCATGCTCTGAGTAACTGCCATGTTTCTTATTTAACAAAGACAGATTTTTCTTCTCTTTCTTTCTTTTTTTGCTTTATGGGAAACATGTTTTGTTTTTGCTTTGTTTTAAAGTTTAGTCCCTATCCTCTATCAGGTTGTCCCCATTCCCCTCAATATCTTTTTTTTTCTGTGACTTTTTCTTCTAGGTCAAATCTGACTCAACTTTAACTTTTTTTTAACTTTCCATCCTCCACATTACCTTCTTCTCCTCATTAAAAGAAAGACAGAGTTTTCTGAGACTTCGTAAGTGTAATTCACAGTGGTGGTTCTCTATGGTTAAGAGTGCAGAAACTGCAAACTTTAATAATTTAGCAAATCCACTCAAGGATGAATTGAAAATTACAGTTCAGTGGCAGACATTGCTATGTTCAAGACACAGAGCCAGGTGCTGTGAGAAAGATAAAAGACAAAAACCATCATCTAGGGGCATCCCCGGTGGTGCAGTGGTTGAGAATCCGCCTGCCGATGCAGAGGACACGGGTTCGTGCCCCGGTCCGGGAAGATCCCACATGCCGCGGAGCGGCTGGGCCCGTGAGCCATGGCCGCTGAGCCTGCGCGTCTGGAGCCTGT
>NC_041233.1:23972297-23980674 GCF_002837175.3 Physeter macrocephalus | reverse complement strand
CTGGGCCCGTGAGCCATGGCCGCTGAGCCTGCGCGTCTGGAGCCTGTGCTCCGCAGCGGGAGAGACCACAGCAGTGAGAGGCCCGCATACCAAAAAAAAAAAAAACCAAAACAAACAAAAAAACCATCACCTATCTGTAATAGTTTAGTAAAAAATAGATGTATGCAAAGAACTATATAATTTCATATTCAGTATTTATTGAGCACCCACCATGTGCCAGGCACTCTTCTACATATTGGGAATACAGGAATGAGCAAAATCAAGTCTCTGCCCTCAAGTGGAGGGAGACAGATAATAAATAATTATGGTACGAGGCAACTCACTCAACTTTGAGCCTCTTGAGAGCACTGTCTTACTCATCTTTGCCATCCTCTATACGATGTTTCATAGGCAAATGTTTGTCAAATGCATTGATGAATGTATATTAAGTACCCTAATAAAGATAATGAGATCTTTTGGGAGCACCAATGAGAAAGATTAGAACCAGCTGAAGAGACTGAGTAAGAATTCTTGTACCTTGGAGGAGGTACAATTTGAACTTTGCCTGAAAGGCAGAGTAGGATTTTGACAAACAGAGGTTATAAAGGTATTTTGCTTTTGCTATGTGTTTCCTCTTACAGCCCTATCCTCAACAGTCTTTGTATATAGCATTGCTTATTAATCTTGCTACTAGCCATTAAGTAGGGTTAGTACTTATCAAACAATTTTAATAAAACTATTAGATTATTAACTTTTCATGTTTTCTGTGGATAATATTCATGTGGGCTCCCCTGTTCACATATTCTCACAGATATTTGAGAGGTGAACCACATTGTGGTCTTCAGAGGATATCAGATTCTAGAAACATTGCTAGTAGAGCCCTTGAAAAACTCTAACTCCAATTATTGGGTGCCCACCAAAGCCACTATGTATAGCACCCGAGGTGTGACCCTTAAACTAAAAAAAGATTAGAACTCTACTGATTTGCTTTGTTTTACTGATTAGCTTTGAAACCTTTACTTCCCCCAAAGGAGTACTAAACTGTGAATTACTATTAAGAGATTTAATTTTATGGATTTTTTTCCCCTATTTTATTTTTGGTTTTCCACAAACACAATTAGTTTCATATACCTCAACCTTTTCCCTATTTCCTACCGCTCAAGGCCCTACACATACCAGAGAAGAGAATGTACTTCAGAGCATAACTGAGTAAATTCACTGCCGCTGGCTCTGTAGTAATGAGCCTGCCAGCTTACTAAGGACTTTGCCCTACTATTTACTGAGTACTTTTTATGTACGAGGCATTTTACTTATCTTCTCCCTAATTATCACATCCTGCTTGGTGGATAGAATCCCCATTTTTGAGAGGAAAAATACTTTTTCTGAGCCTTAGTTATTTGTCTGAGATCACACAGTGTCTTAAGAGGTGGCACTAGGATTCAAAGCCAGGACTGTCTCATTCCAGAGTCCATAATCTTCCTACCAATGAACCTGTTTATTATCACTGCTTATTCTCCATTATTTGAATAAGCAGAAAGGTTTAGAGGAAACAAGAAAAACAGTGTTGCTATACTCTAGCCTATAGGTTCTTAGTGAGATAGCTAGAAAGGTAAATTATGGAATCAGATTGTAGAGGACCTTGTATACTAGGCTAAGAAGTTTGCGGTCTTTCCAGTTGACAGTGGGTGTCATTGATATTTTGTCAGCAGGAGGAATGAACATATGAAGAAAGTGATGTTTCAGGACTATTAGAGTCTTATAGAAATGTAAGTAATGGAAATGGTGTAATTTCCCCCTGCTGCCAGACACCAACCAGTTGAAGAAAAGTCTGGGCTTTGCAATGCGGAAATGCTTTACTGGAGCAAGACAAGTACAGAAACATCTCTGAAAAGGTACCCAAGAAATTGGTGACAGTGACCACATGTAGGGAGGGAGACTGGATGACAGGGGGAAAGGAAGAATTACTTGGTACTTTGTAACATTTTGTACCATATCCATATATTACCTGGTGTAAAAATAATTTAAATGTTTTTAAAAACTAAGCAGAAAATGGAGCAGATGAGAGATTAGATTGGTGAGAAACATAGCATATAAGGAAGAAGGAAGGAGACTTATTTTTTTAATGGGCCACAGAGGGAGCTCCGGCAATTAGATTGATTCTTGGCAGATGGATTTGCTATGACCAATTAAAAGACAAGGCAAGGAATCATCGTTACAATGTGTTTGTACTACCTATGGCCTGTCAGCACTAGATATCTGGCTTTAGAGCTGACTCCAGAGGAAGCCAAATTTTCCTTCCCTCTCTCCTCATTCTACTATAACTGCTTTTTATTTTTTAACAGTTTTATTGAGGTATAATCTGTATATCATAAAGTATATATAAATTATTTTAAGTGTACAGTTCACCAATTTACCCATCAATGATTTTTAGTAAATTTACAGAGTTAGGCAATCATCACTGCGATCTAGTTTTAGAAGATTTCCATCACCCCAAAAAGATCCCTCATGCTAGTTTGCAGTCAATCCCCATTTCCACCGTAGCCTTACACGACCATAAATCTTCCTCTGTCTCTATAGATTTGCCTTTTCTGGAAATTTCATATAAATGCATTCATATAATAATGTACTCATTTGCACTAGCTTGTTATGTTAATCACTTTGATGTTTGGGTTCCATAAAGTTCAGCAAAAAAACCTTCTTGACCGTATTTCCACATGTGATTCTCTACTTAAACATAACAGAAGCATATTCTGTTTTAAAACAAATTGTGATGGGTGATGAAAAGTGGATACTGTACAGTAATGTGGAACGGAAGAGATCATGGGGTAAGCTAAATGAACCACCACCAACCACACCAAAGGCCCATCTTCATCCAAAGAAGGTGATGTGTATATATGGTGGGATTGGAAGGGAGTCCTCTATTATGAGCTCCTTCTGGAAAAGCAAACGATTAATTACAACAAGTGCTGCTCCCAACTAGAACAACTGAAAGCAGCACTCAACGAAAAGCATCCAGAATTAGTCAACAGAAAACACATAATCTTCCATCAGGATAACGCAAGACCGCATGTTCCTTTGATGACCAGGCAAAAACTGTTACAGTTTGGCTGGGAAGTTCCAATTCATCTGCCGTATTCACCAGACATTGCACCTTAGGATTTCCATTTATTCAGATCTTAATGGAAAAAATTTCAGTTCCCTGGAAGACTATAAAAGGCACCTGGAACAGTTCTTTGCTCAAAAAGATAAAAAGTTTTGGGAAGGGACTTCCCTGGTGGTGCAGTGGTTAAGAATCCGCCTGCCAATGCAGGGGACACGGGTTCGATCCCTGGTCTGGGAAGATCCCACGTGACACAGAGCAGCTAAGCCCATGCTCCACAACTACTGAAGCCCATGTGCTCTTGAGCCAGTGTGCTGCAATTACTGAAGCCCACGCACCTAGAGCCCGTGCTGCACAACAAGAGAAGCCACCGCAATGAGAAGCCCGTGCACCGCAACAAAGAGTAGTAGCCCCCACTCGCCGCAACTACAGAAAGCCCGTGCACAGCAGTGAAGACTGAATGCAGACAAAAAAAAAAAAAAAGTTTTGGGCAGATGGAATTATGAAGTTGCCTGAAAAATGGCAGAAGGTAGTGGAACAAAATGGTGAATATGTTGTTCAATAAAGTTTGTGGTGAAAATGAAAAATGTGTCTTTTATTTTTACTTGAAAACTGAAGGCAGTTTTTTGGCCAACCCAAAAATAAGTATGTAGTGGTATCTCATTGTGATTTTAATCTGCATTTCCCTAATGAATGATGATCCGGAGCATTGTTTCATGTACTTACTAACCATTCATATATCTTGTTTGGAAGATGTCTATTCAAATCTTTTTTTTTAATTGGGTTATTATTATGATCTCTTGAGTTGTAAGAGTTCTTTATATAATTCTGGATACAAATCCTTTATCAGATATATGATTTTTAAATATTTTCTCCCAGTCTGTGATTTGTCTATTTTCTCAGTATTTTGAAGCACAAAAGTTTTTAATCTTGATGAAATCTAATTTATCAATTTTTTTTCTTTTATGGATTGTGCATTTGGTGTCATATCTAAAAACTCTTTTCCTTACCCAAGGTCATGAAGATTTTCTGTTTTCTCCTAAACATTTTATCAGTTGCTTTTAGTTTTGAAAGGCAATTCTATTTGCTTGTTTAACAACTTCTCTAATGTTAAATTCATTTTTAAACAACATAAAGAAGTACTTCTATTGTCAAAGTACTGTTAATTTTATCTTCTTTTTTTAGTCATTTAGAGCCCAGTCTTATATATTTTCTTCTTACCAAAGATAGATAGATAACTGGTTTGTTAAACAGTTAGTCACAGAATAAAATAATTCCTGCTTCTTCCACTTCCCCATAGTATGTCAAAAAAAAAAAAAAATCCCTTTAATGCCAAGCCTCAGAGAAGGATATTTCCTTTTCACTACTATGTCTGCAGTTCAAGTCACCTGACAATAGATTGTGCTTAAACTGTAACCTTCTAAGTCTGAGCAACTCAACTTGCAAAAAGCCTATCTTTGCACTTTCTATCCACGAACCTCATGCTATAGTCTTATTCTAGCTTTATTCTAATAGACCTCTGGATTTTTTACTAAGGTAATTACCAAGAAATAAGAATTTCGTGAATGGCATCATCTTTTCTTTAAGGAGGCCCATGTCCAATGCAATTTTATTTTCCTCACTGTTCCTGGCATAGTGCTCAATAAATATTTTTTATTATATCTATGTAATAAAAGGCAAAATGTTACACATTTTTATTTAATAATGGCATAGTGTGAGTTGTATTCCACTGTTTTTCTAAATCATCAAATGAATAACCACTCAGTTCAGATTCTTCTATCTGTTCTCAAATAATTCTCAACATAAGCACTGTGGTCTTGAGCATTTGATGTTTCACAATAAATTAACTAACATACATCAGAGGTTGTTTATCAGAGTGGGATGCAATTCCTTTACCATGCCCTTTCTGTTTTAGGAATTTTATGTCAACCTTTTAGCCTTAAAAACCCTTTCATAAACTCAGACCCCTATCCTTACCTCGCCTGTGGAAATTCACACCCTAATAAAAAAAAAGTAGAAAAGATTTAGCTTTTTTTAAATTGTGGTAAAATATACATAACAAAATTTACCATTTAAACCATTTTTAAATGGTTTAGTAGCAGTAAGTACATTCACACTGCTGTGCAAAGAACACCACCACCATTCATCCCCAGAACTTTTTTCATCTTCCCAAACTGAAACTCCATACCCATTAAACAATAATTCCCCATTATCCCCTGCCGCCCACCCCTAGAAACCACCATTCTACTCTCTGTCTCTATGAATTTAACTGCTCTAGGTACCTCGTATAAGTGGAATCATACAGCATTTGTCCTTCTGTGACTGGATTATTTCCCTTGGCATAATGTCTTCAAGGTTCATCCTTGTAGCGTGTATCAGAATGTCTTTCCTTTTAAAGGCTGAATACTATTCCATTATATGTATACACCACATTCTGTTTATCCATTCATATATCAATGGACACTTGGGTTGTTCCCACCTCTGCACATCTTTTGATGGAGAGGAAGAGAAGATGGTATTAGTGTATCCATCCACAAGCAGGTGATATTGTAAAACTTGTGCTTCTGATCCAGTGGAATTCTTCCCTCTTACAATGTTGTTTCTAGCCTAGTGCTTACATTAGATAGCATACTATGGCATTTGTACAAGGAATGAACCCTACCTCTGAGAATGACCTTAAGAGAATGACCTCAAGTTGGGGCAGAATTATTTAATATAGGCCTTTTTCACTGCCAGAAGTTATGGAGCTTGGTATATAGTAGTTGCTCCATAAATGTTTGAATGAATGCTTAAATACAGATGGACAACCGTTCATAATTGCCAAAAACTGGAAATAGCCCAAATAGAATAGATAGTCACACGATGGAATACTTACAGCAATAAAAATGAATGAACTACAGATATACACAAAAACATCGAAAAATCTTAAAGAGAGAATCCATATATAATAGAATACATATTGCATGGTTCCATTTATAAAATTAAACAGACATACTTAAACTCCTTAAACATATGTCTAAGGATGCATAAATACATAGTAAAGCTATTTTTTATGAAAAGCAAGGAAATGAATATCCTAAAAGTCACAGTAGTTATCACTGGGAGGAGAAGAGGCTCATAACTGGGAAGGGTCATGTTGGGGAAGAGAGGGAGATTTCTGGGATGCTGATAATTGTCTGCTTTCTTGACCTGAATCGAGATTTTATGGGTGTTCATTTTACAACAGTTTGTTTTATGTGCCTTTCTATATGGTCGTCATATTCCACAGTTTAAAATTTTTTAAGTTCTATGATTCTAAGGAGAAAAACTAAAAAGATCATGTGACACAATCATACATACAGTATTTTAGCTTTTAGTTTGATTTGATAAAATGAGAAAGATACCATTGGCCAGTTTGGAGAGTACCAGGAAAGTGCTATAGATTGTCTATATTAAGGTTTCCTTTTTACTGAGTTATTGATGTGGATTCCTGGGCTCTGTAGTTTGAGGAAGTGGAGATCAGAAGAGGATCAGTACTGAGTAGAAGCCCGTCAACATCTGCAGTCCATAAAAGGACCTGATGCTTCATTAGAAGGCGTTAGCCTCAGTGTCTCCCCAGTGTTACTCACTTCTTAGAGATTGTATTCATTTCCATCACAGCATGATGTGTGAGAAATGGGAAACAGGCATATAGGACAAATCTTCCTCCCTCTAATCCCCGTTTATCCAACTACTCTCTTGAGCCATCATAGAAAGTAGCATCAAAGATCAGCAAATCTTTGACCAGCTTTTGAAAGAATTTCCTCATTCACAGACTTTCATCAGATTAAAGTTACATGGCAAATTGCTTCATTAGTAGCTTTTAAATTGAGATAATGAACAACTTTCCCAGTTGCTTGGGTTCTGCTAAATGCTGAAACCGTTCCCGACTTTGTATGTTACTGACTTTGGTGGTTCTTCAATTAGCTTAAGCCTCAAAAAGCTTGACTGGCCTATGAGTAGATTATTAAAATGAAAGTCCTGATGGGTCTTACTTGTTAGGATGTATAACAGATCAAGTGGCTACAGCTCATTTAGGAAGTGTCACAACAGATATTGTGACTAATTGGAGGGTATAGTTAGAAATATTTTCTTTAAAGATAAAGATATCCAGCCATAACTTTAAACAGCTTCTTGTCAAATTTTACATATGAGGAGAAAGCAATTAGCCAACGTGCGTTTCTCAGGGTAAAATACCAGAGTTTTGTTCCCCTGTTGTGTACAAATTTGACATTCCTTGAATAATTTGTTGAGTCTCTGTTCTAGACATAGCATAAATTTCTGATTTATAGGCATGAATAACTGCCTAGTTTTCTGCATTTTTATGGTGCTTTTTGTACAGGTTCCTGCCTTAACTGTCTTTCTTCTTTCAGGGTCTGACATTTCAGGAAGTGGAGAACTTCTTTACTTTCTTAAAGAACATTAATGATGTAGACACTGCATTGAGCTTTTACCATATGGCTGGGGCATCTCTTGATAAAGGTAATGAAACCCAAAATTTTTTTCTTGACGCTATAAACACTGAATCTGTAATCTATTAGATGACTACCCATCCTTAACGTGAATTTTTCTTGACATTCTTTTTTGCTTTGTTTTGTTTTGCTTTTTGATTTGTTTTGTTGACACTGTATGAGCCTTGCATTTCACCCTGAGAGGCCAAATTCAGAAAATATATTGTCTTGTGCTAAAGGCTATATAGTCAAGGCAGATTCCCATCTTTAAATGATTAGTCTTGGAAACAGGCATCTAAGCTGAGGCACAGTGAATGAAATTCAGAAATTCTCTCTTTAGAGCCAGAGTTATGACATATATAATGTGAAGCTAAAGTTGCTGTTCATTTTAATTCATTCTTTGTTGAGAAGGAATGGTTTGGTTTGCTTTTCATGTTAAAGTTTTTGTGTTTTTCTTTAAAAGATAAAATCATGATTCTGAAAATAGCACCCCCTATTGGCTTACTTCATACAAATTCAGTTCCAGTTTGTACAATCAATGTGAGAGAGCAGAGGAATTGAAAACAGTTTTTTCCCCAATATTTTATTATGAAAAATTTCAAACATACATAACAGTTGAAATAATTATTCAGAGAACATCCATATATCCACCTCAATGAATATTTTGCCATATTTCCCGGATAGAATATCTATGCATATATTCATCCTTACGATTATCAATCTTTTTTTTTTTTTTTTTTGTGGTACGCGGGGCTCTCACTGTTGTGGCCTCTCCCGTTGCGGAGCACAGGCTCCGGACGCGCAGGCTCAGTGACCATGGCTCACGGGC
>NC_041233.1:23967597-23971727 GCF_002837175.3 Physeter macrocephalus | reverse complement strand
GGGATCCTCCCAGACCGGGGCGCGAACCTGGTTCCCCTGCATCGGCAGGCGGACGCGCAACCACTGCGCCACCAGGGAAGCCCGTTTTTTTTGTTGTTGTTGTTTTGTTTTGTTTTTTCAGACCCTTTTTCACAGTGTATTTTTTTTATACTCCCACTAACAATGTACAGCAGTTCAAGTGGTTCCACATTCTTGTCGACAGTTGGTGGTATCAGTCTTTTTTAATTTTTGTGATTCTGGAATGTATATAAAGGTATCTCGTGCTTGTTTGGTTTTTTTAATATTTTTTTTTTGTTTTATTTTTGGCTGCATCAGGTCTTTGTTGCAGCATGTGGGATCTTCGTTGTGGCATGCAGGATCTTTCGTTGAGGCACACAGGCTCTTCAGTGAGGTGTGTGGGCTTCTCTCTCTAGTTGTGGCACCCAGGCTCAGTATTTGCAGCACGCAGGCTCAGTATTTGCAGTGTGAAGACTCTCTGGTTGTGGCACACAGGCTCCAGAGTGCGTGGGCTCTGTAGTTGTGGCACACGGGCTCCAGAGCACATGAGCTCTGGAATTGCGGCACTCAGGCTCTCTAGCTGTGGCTTGCATGCTCAGTAGTTGCAGCGCGTGGGCTTAGTTGCACTGTGGTGTATGGGATCTTAGTTCCCCAACCAGGGATCGAACCCACGTCCCCTGCATTGGAAGGCAGATTCTTAACCACTGGACCACCAGGGAAGTCCCCTCATTGTGTTATTAATTTGTACTTCCCTGATGACCTCTGCTATTGAGCAACTTTTTGTGTTCTCATCATTGAGATATCTTCTTTGGTGAAGTGTCTGTTCAAATCTTTTACCCATTTTTATAAGTTTGCTTGTCTTATTGAATTGTGGAAGTTCTTGATATATTCTAATATAAATCCTATATCAGATATATATTTTGTGAAAGCTTCCTAGTCTGTGGCTTGCCTATTCATTTTCTTAATGGGGTCTTTTTTTTTTAACATCTTTATTGGAGTATAATTGCTTTACAATGGTGTGTTAGTTTCTGCTTTATAACAAAGTGAATTAGCTATACATATACATATATAGTTTCTGCTTTATAACAAAGTGAATTAGCTATACATACACATATATCCCCATATCTCCTCCCTCTTGCGTCACCCTCCCACCCTCCCTATCCCACCCCTCTAGGTGGTCACAAAGCACCGAGCTGATCTCCCGGTGCTATGTGACTGCTTTCCACTAGCTATCTATTTTACATTTGGTAGTGTATATATGTCCATGCCACTCTCTCACTTCGTCCCAGCTTACCCTTCCCCCTCCCCGTGTCCTCAAGTCCATTCTCTATGTCTGCGTCTTTATTCCTGTCCTGCCCCTAGGTTCTTCAGAATCTTTTTTTTTTTTTAGATTCCATATATATGTGTTAGCATACAGTATTCAAATACATAGGTATTCAGAGTTTGTGTTTTATCTTGAGTGAATTTTAATACATTGCCTTTTATTAGGAATTTGACCATTTTGTCTGTTATTTAATTTATTGACATAAAGCTGTTCATAATATTCCATCATTATCCTTTTAATATCTATGGATTCTATAAAATCTGAAATCTTACCTTTTACTCCTAACATTGATGAATTATGTCTTCTCTCTCTCTCTCTTTTTTTTTTTTCTTATTTAATCTACCTAGGGGGTTAGCAATTTTGTTAAGTTATTCAAAGGAACAATTTTTGACTTTGTTAATTTTCTCTCTGGTTTTTTCTCTTGCATTGATTTCTGCTCATATCTTTATTATTTCCTTCCTTCTACGTATTTTCAGTATGCATTACTTTCCTTTTCTTTTTTTAGCTTCTTAACATGGAACTTTACCTACCTTTTCTAAGATAAGCTTTTTTTTTTTTTTTTTTTTTTTTTGTCTGTGTTGGGTCTTTGTTTCTGCAAGTGAGCTTTCTCTAGTTGCGGTGAGCAGGGGCTACTCTTTGTTGCAGTGCACGGGCTTCCCATTGCGTTGGCTTCTCTTCTTGCGGAGCATGGGCTCTAGGTGCACAGGCTTCAGTAGTTGTGGCTCTCGGGCTCTAGAGCGCAGGCTCAGTAGTTGTGGCACACGGGCTTAGTTGCTCCGCAGCATGTGGGATCCTCCCCGACCAGGGCTTGAACCTGTGTCCCCTGTATTGGCAGGCGGATTCTTAACCACTGCACCACCAGGGAAGCCCTAAGATAAGCTTTTGAGGCTATATATTTTGTTCTAAACATCACTTTATCTATATTTTGATATGTTGTATTTTCATCATCATTCTGTTTGAAATATTTTCTGATTTTCCCCATGATCTTTGGTGACTCCTGTTATTTAAAGATATGTTTGTTAATTTCCAAATATTTTGTTTTTTCTAGAGACACTCTTGTTTTTAATTTCTAATTTAATTCCATTGTGGTCAGACAACACACTCCATAAAATTTCAATTCATTAAAATGGATTGAGACTTGTTTTACGGCCCAGCATATGGTCAGTTTTTTGATAAATATTTCATATACATTTGAAAAGAATGTGCATTCTACGCTTTTGAATATAGTGTTATAAAAATGTCAATTAGGTCAGGGTGGTTGATAGTGTTCAGGTCTTGTATGTCCTTACTGAATTTTTGGCTAGTTGTTCTATCAGTTAGTGAGAATGGAATGTTAAAATCTCCAAGTATGATGTGTGAATTTGTCTGTTTTTCCCTTTATTTTTTTTTCATATCTCCAGGATTTAATCAAGGATCTCATATTGCATTTTATTTTATTTTATTTTTTATACAGCATTTTCTTGCTAGTTATCTATTTTATACATATTAGTGTATATATGTCAATCCCAATCACCCAATTCATGCCACCACCACCACTACCCCAGACACTTCCCCCCTTGGTGTCCATACGTTTGTTCTCTACATCTGTGTCTCTATTTCTGTCTTGCAAACCGGTTCATCTGTACCACTTTTCTAGATTCCACATATATATGTTAATATATGATATTTTGTTTTTCTCTTTCTGACTTCCTTCACTCTGTATGACAGTCCATAGGTCCATCCACATCTCTACAAATGACCCACTTTGGTTCCTCTTCATGGCTGAGTAATATTCCATTATATATATGTACCAAATCTTCTTTATCTATTCGTCTGTCAATGGGCATTTAGGTTGCTTTCACGACCTGGCTATAGTAAATAGTGCTGCAATGAACATTGGGGTGCATGTGTCTTTTTGAATTATGATTTTCTCTGGGTATATGCCCAGTAGTGGGATTTCTGGGTCATATGGTAATTCTATTTTTAGTATTTTAAGGAACCTCCATACTGTTCTCCATAGTGGCTGTATCAGTTTACATTCCCACCAACAGTGCAAGAGGGTTCCCTTTTCTCCACAACCTCTCCAGCATTTGTTGTTTGTAGATTTTGGGTCAAAAAGGATCTTGCTGTGTTGTATGTCATAGAGTGTTCTGCCTATTTTTTCCTCTAAGAGTTTGATAGTGTGTGGCCTTACATTTAGGTCTTTAATCCATTTTGAGTTTATTTTTGTGTATGGTGTTAGGGAGTGTTCTAATTTCATTCTTTTACATGTAGCTGTCCAGTTTTCCCAGCACCACTTATTGAAGAGACTGTCTTTTCTCCATTGTATATCCTTGCCTCCTTTGTCAAAGATAAGGTGACCATAGGTTCTGGGTTTATCTCTGGGCTTTCTTTCCTGTTCCATTGATCTATATTTCTGTTTTTCTGCCAGTACCATATTGTCTTGATTACTATAGCCTTGTAGTCTGAAGTGAGGGAGTCTGATTCCTTCAGGTCTGTTTCTTTCCCCTCAAGATTGCTTTGGCTATTCGGGGTCTTTTGTGTCTCCATACAACTTTTAAGATTTTTTGTTCTAGTTCTGTAAAAAATGCCATTGGTAATTTGATAGGGATTGCATTGAATCTGTAGATTGCTTTGGGTAGTATAGTCATTTTCACAATATTGATTCTTCCAATCCAAGAACATGGTACATCTGTCCATCTGTTGGTGTCATCTTTAATTTCTTTCATCAGTGTCTTATAGTTTTCTGCATACAGATTTTTGTCTCCCTAGGTAGGTTTATTCCTAGGTATTTTATTCTTTTTGTTGCAATAGTAAATGGGAGTGTTTC
>NC_041233.1:23965743-23967335 GCF_002837175.3 Physeter macrocephalus | reverse complement strand
GAATAATAGTGGCTAGAGTGGACATCCTTGTCTTGTTCCTGATCTTAGGGGAAATGCTTTCAGTTTTTTACCG
The DNA here is from genome assembly GCF_002837175.3 of Physeter macrocephalus. Taxonomy (NCBI): domain Eukaryota; kingdom Metazoa; phylum Chordata; class Mammalia; order Artiodactyla; family Physeteridae; genus Physeter; species Physeter macrocephalus. The sequence goes on along the minus strand of NC_041233.1, from coordinate 23,967,262 downwards.
TTGAGAATGATGTTTGCTGTGATTTTGTCATATATGGCCTTTATTATGTTGAGGTAGATTCCCTCTGTGCCCACTTAGTGTGATGGTGGCCTTGAAGAATGCGTTTGGGAGTGTTCCTCCCTCTGCTATATTTTGGAAGAGTTTGAGAAGGATAGGTGTTAGCTCTTTAAATGTTTGATAGAATTCACCTGTGAAGCCATCTGGTCCTGAACTTTTTTGTTTGTTGGAAGATTTTTAATCACAGTTTCAATTTCATTGCTTGAGATTGGTCTGTTCGTATTTTCTATTTCTTCCTGATTCAGTCTTGGAAGGTTATACCTTTCTAAGAATTTGTCCATTTCTTTCACTTTGTCCATTTTACTGGCATAGAGTTGCTTGTAGTAGTCTCTTAGGATGCTTTGTATTTCTGCGGTGTTCATTGTAACGTCTCCTTTTTCATTTCTAATTTTATTGAGTCCTCTCCTTTTTCTTGATGAGTCTTGCTAAAGGTTTATCAATTTTGTTTATCTTCTCAAAGAACCAGCATTTAGTTTTATTGATCTTTGCTATTGTTTTCTTTGTTTCTACTTCATTTATTTCTGCTCTAATGTTTATGATTTCTTTCTTTCTGCTAACTTTGGGTTTTGTTTGTTCTTCTTTCTCTAGTTCCTTTAGGTGTAAGGTTAGATTGTTTGTGTGAGATTTTTCTTATTTCTTGAGGTAGGATTGTACTGATATGAACTTCCCTCTTAGAACTGCTTTTGCCGCATCCCATAGGTTTTGGATTGCCATGTTTTCATTGTCATTTGTCTCTAGGTATTTTTTGATTTCCTCTTTGATTTCTTCAGTGATCTCTTGGTTATTTAGTAACGTATTGTTTAGCCTCCATGTGTTTGTGTTTTTTACATTGTTTTTCCCTGTACTTGATTTATAATCTCATAGCATTGTGGTCAGAAAAGATGCTTGATATGATTTCAATTTTCTTAAATTTACTGAGGCTTGATTTGTGACCCAAGATGTGATCTATCCTGGAGAATGTTCCATGTGCACTTGAGAAGAAAGTGTAATCTGCTGTTTTTGGATGGAATGTCCTATAAATATCAATTAAATCTATATGGTCTGTTGTGTCATTTAAAACTTGTGTTTCCTTATTAATTTTCTTTCTGGATGATCTATCCATTGGTGTAAGTGAGGTGTTAAAGTTCCCCACTATTGTGTTACTGTCGATTTCCTTTTTTATAGCTGTTAGCATTTGCCTTTGTATTGAGGTGTTCCTACGTTGGTTGCATATATATTTATAATTGTTATATCTTCTTCTTGGATTGATCCCTTGATCATTATGTAGTGTCCTTCCTTGTCTCTTGTAACATTCTTTATTTTAAAGTCTATTTTATCTGATATGAGTATTGCTACTCCAGCTTTCTTTTGATTTCCATTTGCATGGAATATCTTTTTCCATCCCCTCACTTTCAGTCTGTATGTGTCCCTAGGTCTGAAGTGGGTCTCTTGTAGACAGCATATATATGGGTCTTGTTATTGT
>NC_041233.1:23937353-23964954 GCF_002837175.3 Physeter macrocephalus | reverse complement strand
CGGCCTCTCTTGTTGCGGAGCACAGGCTCCAGATGCGCAGGCTTAGTAGTTGTGGCTCACAGGCCTAGTTGCTCCGCGGCATGTGGGATCTTCCCAGACCAGGGCTCGAACCCGTGTCCCCTGCATTGGCAGGCAGATTCTCAACGACTGCGCCACCAGGGAAGCCCTGGGTCTTGTTTTTGTATGCATTCAGCAAGCCTGTTTCTTTTGGTTGGAGCATTTAATCCATTCACATTTAAGGTAATTTTCAATATGTATGTTCCTATTACCATTTTCTTAATTGTTTTGGGTTTGTTTTTGTAGGTCCTTTTCTTCTCTTGTGTTTCCCACTTAGAGCTAAGTTCCTTTTGCATTTGTTGTAGAACTGGTTTTGTGGTGCTGAATTCTCTTAGCTTTTGCTTATCTGTAAAGCTTTTGATTTCTCTGTTGAATCTGAGTGAGATCCTTGCCAGGTAGAGTAATCTTGGTTGTAGGTTCTTCCCATTCATCACTTTAAATATATCATGCCACTCCCTTCTGGCTTGTAGAGTTTCTGCTGAGAAGTCAGCTGTTAACTTTATGGGAGTTCCCTTTTATGTTACTGATCGTTTTTCCCTTGTTGCTTTTAATAATTTTTCTTTGTCTTTAGTTTTTGTCACTTTGATTACTTTCTGTCTTGGTGTGTTTCTCCTTGGGTTCATCCTGCCTGGGACTCTCTGCACTTCCTGGACTTGCGTGGCTATTTCCTATCCCATGTTAGGGAAGTTTTCGACTATAATCTCTTTAAATAATTTCTCAGGTCCTTTCTCTCTTCTCCTTCTGGGACCCCTATAATGCAAATGTTGGTGTGTTTAATGTTGTCCCAGAGGTCTCTTAGGCTGTCTTCATTTCTTTCCATTCTTTTTTCTTTATTCTGTTCCATGGCAGTGAATTCCACCATTCTGTCTTCCACGTCACTTATCCATTCTTCTGCCTAAGTTATTCTGCTATAGATTCTTTCTAGTTTATTCATTTCAGTTATTGTATCATTCATCTCTGTTTGTTTGTTCTTTAACTCTTCTAGGTGTTTGTTCTTTCATTCTTCTAGGTCTTTAAACATTTCTTGCATCTTCTCGATCTATGCCTCCATTCTTTTTCTGAGGTCCTGGATCATCTTCACTATCATTATTCTGAATTCTTTTTCTGAGGGATTGCCTATCTCCACTTCATTTAGTTGTTTTTCTGGGGTTTTATCTTGTTCCTTCATCTAGTACATAGTCCTCTGCCTTTTCATTTTGTCTATCTTTCTGTGAATGTGGTTTTCATTCCACAGGCTGCAGAATTGTAGTTCTTCTTGTTTCTGCTGTCTGTCTTCTGGTGGATGAGGCTATCTAAGAGGCTTGTGCAACCTTCCTGATGGGAGAGACTGGTGGTGGGTAGAGCTGGGTGTTGCTCTGGTGGGCAGAGCTCAGTAAAACTTTAATCCACTTGTCTGCTGATGGATGGGGCTGGGTTCCCTCCCTTTTGGTGTTCAGTCTCCTATGGGGTCACTTCTCCTTCCACTACTTTGTGTGTGCCCTCCAAGAGTGGAGTCTCTGTTTCCCCTAGTCCTGTCGAAGTCCTGCAATCAAATCTCACAAGCCTTCAAAGTCTGATTCTCTAGGAATTCCTCCTCCCGTTGCTGAACCCCCTGGTTGGGAAGCCTGACGTGGGGCTTAGAACCTTCACTCCAGTGGGTGGACTTCTGTGGTATAAGTGTTCTCCAGTTTGTGAGTCACCCACCCAGCAGTTATGGGATTTGATTTTCTAGTGATTGCGCCCCTCCTACTGTCTCACTGAGGCTTCTCCTTTGTCTTTGGATGTGGGGTATCGTTTTTGATGAGTTCCAGTGTCTTCCTGTTGATGATTGTTCAGCAGTTAATTGTGATTCCGGTGCTCTCACAAGAGGGACTGAGCACATGTCCTTCTACTCTGCCATCTTGAACCAATCTCATCTGTTTTTCCCTTTAAATGATGTCAGTCTTTGCTTCATTAATTTTGAGCTCTGTTATTAAGTGCATACATACTTAATGATTATGATTATTGTCTTTTCCTGATGAACTGGCCATTTTATCATTATGAAATATTCCCCCTTTATGTTTAGTAATACGCCTTTTCTTGAAGTCTATTTTGTCTGGTATTGATTTAATTACTCCAGCTCTTTGGGTAGTTATTGTTTGCATGGTATGTCTTCCTCTATTCTTTTATGTTAAACCTATCTGTGTCTTTAAGGTATATCTCTTCTAGACATAGAGTTGGGTCTAGTGGCCTTTTAGCTATACTTTTTTGCATTTTATATTTTAGTGGTTTCTCTAGAAATTATAACTTTTCATGGTTTACTTAAAGTTAATATTGTACCACTTCAAGTGAAATGTAAGAACCTTGCATTCATACAGTTCCATTTACCATCATCCCATCCTTTATGCTATAGTTGTCACTTTGTATTTCCTCTGTATATGTTATAATCCGTATCATAATGTTAGGATGTTTGTTTTCAACAATTATATTTTTCAGTAAATTAACAGAAAAAATAATTTTTATACTTAGCCACATTTACCATTTATTCATACCTACCATTTTGAGTGTTTTTCATTTATTCCTGAATATCTAAAATTTTATCTGGTATCACTTCCCATCAGTTTAAAGAAGTTCCTTTATCATTTATGGTACAAATCTGCTGGCAGTGAATTCTCTTAGTTTTTGGTTTATCTGACAATGTTTTTATTTCACCATTGGGTACTGTGATTTGTGATTTTTAAATCTCTCCAAAGCACTGAATCAGGTTTGATAAGCACAGTCTTGCTTATTCAACACTTTTTGGTGGATTTCTTAAGATTTTCTAATATAAGATCATGCTATCTGCAAACAGAGATCATTTTACTTCTTCCTTTCCAACTTGGATGCCTTTTATTTCATTTTCTTGATCCACATAACTTTTTAAAACAGCATTTGTCTCCTTGCTTGTTTACATATTTATTTTTGTTTAAAATAATACCTCCTCTGACCTTTGTAGAAGCCTTTGGAAAAAATTAATGAAATCATGGAGGTTATGTATGTGTATGTGTAATACCACAGGGTCATTTCTCCAGAATAGCTTTGGTTATATTGCTTTGTTTCACAAAACAGATTTGACAGCATCTGCAAATCCAAAGATGTAAGATTTGAAGTCATCACTTATTATTAAAATAAAATTAATAAGCTCCTATTTATATTTGCATACCTTTTTTTGAAAAGTCCAACTAAAGACAATAGATTCACTTTAAAGAACAATTATATAGGATGAATCACTGTCTGTGTTTAAATTACAGGATGTACAAAATAGAATGATTCAGGGTAATGGTAGCAAAGGAAAGTGCAAACTAGTGGTTAAAAAAAAAAAAAAAGATAAAGTGTTTCTTTCAAATGACTTCAAACCATTTCCTGGGATGTTTAGTCTCTCCATAGAGTTCATGCCTCATTATCCTTGTTAATAGAGGAAGTGGTACAAATTATGTACAGTCATATCTGATATCCAAAAATACGTTTGGTTTTGAGATAGATGATATTTGGCATTTATTTTGACTTCTTAGATTGTTTTATCTGTGTAACTTTGGAGTCCCTGAGTGTAAAATATAGATAACTAGGGGAAACTGGCCTAGATTCATACTAAGTAAGAGGGAGAAGCCAAGTGTATTCATTTCCCAGGGCTGCCGTAACATTACCGCAAACATGGTGATCTAAAACAACAGAAAGTTATTTCACAGTTCTGAAGCCCACAAATCTGAAATCAAGATGTTTGCAGGGCCACACTCCCTCTGAAGGCTCTAGGGAAGAATCTTCCCTTGCCTCTTCCAGCCTCTGGTGGCTTAGTCACTCCTTGGCTTGTGGCTGCATAATACCAATCACTGCTTCTGTCTTCATGTGGTCTTCTCCCTCCTTCTCTCTTCTGTATATCTTTTCTAGTGATTGCGCCCCTCCTACTGTCTCACTGAGGCTTCTCCTTTGTCTTTGGATGTGGGGTATCGTTTTTGATGAGTTCCAGTGTCTTCCTGTTGATGATTGTTCAGCAGTTAATTGTGATTCCGGTGCTCTCACAAGAGGGACTGAGCACATGTCCTTCTACTCTGCCATCTTGAACCAATCTCATCTGTTTTTCCCTTTAAATGATGTCAGTCTTTGCTTCATTAATTTTGAGCTCTGTTATTAAGTGCATACATACTTAATGATTATGATTATTGTCTTTTCCTGATGAACTGGCCATTTTATCATTATGAAATATTCCCCCTTTATGTTTAGTAATACGCCTTTTCTTGAAGTCTATTTTGTCTGGTATTGATTTAATTACTCCAGCTCTTTGGGTAGTTATTGTTTGCATGGTATGTCTTCCTCTATTCTTTTATGTTAAACCTATCTGTGTCTTTAAGGTATATCTCTTCTAGACATAGAGTTGGGTCTAGTGGCCTTTTAGCTATACTTTTTTGCATTTTATATTTTAGTGGTTTCTCTAGAAATTATAACTTTTCATGGTTTACTTAAAGTTAATATTGTACCACTTCAAGTGAAATGTAAGAACCTTGCATTCATACAGTTCCATTTACCATCATCCCATCCTTTATGCTATAGTTGTCACTTTGTATTTCCTCTGTATATGTTATAATCCGTATCATAATGTTAGGATGTTTGTTTTCAACAATTATATTTTTCAGTAAATTAACAGAAAAAATAATTTTTATACTTAGCCACATTTACCATTTATTCATACCTACCATTTTGAGTGTTTTTCATTTATTCCTGAATATCTAAAATTTTATCTGGTATCACTTCCCATCAGTTTAAAGAAGTTCCTTTATCATTTATGGTACAAATCTGCTGGCAGTGAATTCTCTTAGTTTTTGGTTTATCTGACAATGTTTTTATTTCACCATTGGGTACTGTGATTTGTGATTTTTAAATCTCTCCAAAGCACTGAATCAGGTTTGATAAGCACAGTCTTGCTTATTCAACACTTTTTGGTGGATTTCTTAAGATTTTCTAATATAAGATCATGCTATCTGCAAACAGAGATCATTTTACTTCTTCCTTTCCAACTTGGATGCCTTTTATTTCATTTTCTTGATCCACATAACTTTTTAAAACAGCATTTGTCTCCTTGCTTGTTTACATATTTATTTTTGTTTAAAATAATACCTCCTCTGACCTTTGTAGAAGCCTTTGGAAAAAATTAATGAAATCATGGAGGTTATGTATGTGTATGTGTAATACCACAGGGTCATTTCTCCAGAATAGCTTTGGTTATATTGCTTTGTTTCACAAAACAGATTTGACAGCATCTGCAAATCCAAAGATGTAAGATTTGAAGTCATCACTTATTATTAAAATAAAATTAATAAGCTCCTATTTATATTTGCATACCTTTTTTTGAAAAGTCCAACTAAAGACAATAGATTCACTTTAAAGAACAATTATATAGGATGAATCACTGTCTGTGTTTAAATTACAGGATGTACAAAATAGAATGATTCAGGGTAATGGTAGCAAAGGAAAGTGCAAACTAGTGGTTAAAAAAAAAAAAAAAGATAAAGTGTTTCTTTCAAATGACTTCAAACCATTTCCTGGGATGTTTAGTCTCTCCATAGAGTTCATGCCTCATTATCCTTGTTAATAGAGGAAGTGGTACAAATTATATACAGTCATATCTGATATCCAAAAATACGTTTGGTTTTGAGATAGATGATATTTGGCATTTATTTTGACTTCTTAGATTGTTTTATCTGTGTAACTTTGGAGTCCCTGAGTGTAAAATATAGATAACTAGGGGAAACTGGCCTAGATTCATACTAAGTAAGAGGGAGAAGCCAAGTGTATTCATTTCCCAGGGCTGCCGTAACATTACCGCAAACATGGTGATCTAAAACAACAGAAAGTTATTTCACAGTTCTGAAGCCCACAAATCTGAAATCAAGATGTTTGCAGGGCCACACTCCCTCTGAAGGCTCTAGGGAAGAATCTTCCCTTGCCTCTTCCAGCCTCTGGTGGCTTAGTCACTCCTTGGCTTGTGGCTGCATAATACCAATCACTGCTTCTGTCTTCATGTGGTCTTCTCCCTCCTTCTCTCTTCTGTATATCTGTGTGTCTATCCTCTGTATATCTCTTGTAAGGACACTTGTCATTGGATTTAGGGCCCACCTGGTATCATCTCAAGATCCTTAATTACATCTGCAAATCTCCTTCTTCCAAAGAAAGTCACATTCACAAGTTCTAGAGGCTAAGATGTAGACATATCTCTTGGGGCGGCCACCATTCAATGCACTGTAGCAACCAAGACCTAAATATCACTCATACATAGTCCACAAAGTAAGGCAAAAATAGAAACAAAAAAAATATGAGTTTAATTTACCGTGAGAATATTTGTATTGTCTGTTTAAAAACTCATTTTTTTAAACCTAATTATACTCTTTACATGGCTAACTTCTATTTCTTCAAAGAGGCCTTCCGTGACTACTCAATATAAATTATAAAAAAGTAACTATATTGTCTATAGCTTTTATAGTTTTTTTAAAAAGAGGCATTAACCTAAAATCTTCTGCCTTCACTATTGTCATCAATCCCTATCCATAAATTATAGACATGGGCTTGAATTTTCACAAATACGGCTTATCAGGTAGAGCTGAGACTACTGTGATATTTTGTACATAGATAGTAGACCCTCAATAAATACTTATTAACTGAATTATGCCTCATCTGTCCAGGAGCTCGAACAAACAGAAGTAAGCATTATCCTTGATTCTGTACTCATTCATCCCCATATTTATTTCTTCAATAAATCCATGTCCCTTCTTCCAAAACATCCTGAATCTGACTCTGTTTCTCCACCTAGCCTACTCTAGTCCTGATCTCTTTACCTAGGCTTACAGGGCTCCATATGGCATGGCTCTTGTATACTCTTTGAGTACATCAAATATCACTTTCTTACCAGTTCACCACATTCCACATGTTCTTTTATATTCTAGATATATCAAGTTCATTCCCACCCAAAAGACTTTGTTCAGGCTGTTCCTTCACCTCAAGTGCTCTTTCCCAGGATCTCTGTGTATTTGGCTCCTTGTAACTCAGGTCTCATATAAATCACTTTCCTGGTAACTCCATCAGCCTGTATCATACCCTTTATCACTACCTGATATTTTCTTGTGTATTTATGTGTGTATTTATTATCTGTCTCTGTTTACTAGAATGCTTATCTGTCTTGTTCCTGGATATATTCCCTGTGCCTAGGACAATATCTGGGATATAGTAGACACCCTATAAATATTTGCTCAATAAATGAATGAGTGAATGAACATCTTGATAGATGTGAAAAAGACATAGGAGCTCAAGCCAATAACCCCTCACCTTTGACAGTAGACCCAGAGAACAAGTTCATGTCATGAATTCATTGTGTACTATAACCCCTATCTTTTAGACTTAACGTACATTTCAACTTCATGCAAGCTTAAGGGGGTCATGATATCAGCAATGTTAAGTGATGTACTGCAGTGTGCATGGAAAGACTAGCCTGTGCTTGGCTACCGTTCCAAGTTCCTTCCCTCTGCCAGATGTGCCTGTCTTCACTTCCTTTGCTCTGCCAGATGTGCCTATCTTTTGCAGGCTCTCCTTGCACTCTCCTCTTTGCTTTTTTTAAATTTATTTTTGGCTGTGTTGGGTCTTCATTTCTGTGCAAGGGCTTTCTCCAGTTTCGGCTAGCGGAGGCCACTCTTCATCGCGGTGCGCGGGCCTCTCACTGTCGTGGCCTCTCCCATTGCGGAGCACAGGCTCCAGATGCACAGGCTCAGTAGTTGTGGCTCATGGGCTTAGTTGCTCCCGGGCATGTGGGATCTTCCCAGACCAGGGCTCGAACCCGTGTCCCCTGCACTGACAGGCAGATTCCCAACCACTGCGCCACCAGGGAAGCCCTCCCCTTTGCTTTTAAACATTCCTCATCCTAATAGTCATACTAGTGATTTTTCTATTCGTTTGAGTTCTATACCAATTCTCCTTCCACTGAATCATGGAATTTCACTGCTGAGATGAATCTTAGAAGAGAGGAAGAAAAGTGTAGTAGTTAAGAATACAAGTCTGGATTTGAATCTTGGCTCCATCATTGACTAGCTGAGTAGTTCTGGGCAATTTCTGAATTTAGTTTCTATGTTTTTAGAATCAGGATAATAATATCCACCTCATAGGATTGTTCTGAGGATAAATCTACATAAAGCACTTAACCTTGTGCCTATCGTGCAGTGAATGTTTAATAAATGCCTGCTGCTTCCATTATGAGGTTGATGATGTAACCAGATTTAGTGTGGTTCATCCATTCATTCAGCTAGCAGCATAGGCACTGTGCTGGGCACAGGGTTCTACTCTCAAGAAGCTCACAGTCTATTAGGGGAGAAAGAAAAGGATACAAGCTGTTCAAGTTGTTGTGATAGGTGCTAATTAGGGCCTCTGACCCCTGTGGGGGGCAGGGAAAGAGTGAGGCAGGGGTGGACACAGGAGTACTTTTGTCTGCCTGCTGCTCTCGGTCTCAGCTGTCTTCATTTTTTCCCAAAAGGTTAGGACCTTCAGAAATTGGCACCTTTTAGAGGCCCTGGCACTTTCTCTTCGTTGGCTATTTTAGAGCTTGCAAACCTGTCTTTAGACATAATTTAGTACAGAATTTCTGAAACAGCATCGTGAAGAACATTATATACTGCAATATGTTAATGGTTTTGTGGGTTTAAAACAAAACCCAAAAAAAGTGTTCCATGGTTCAAATAAGTTTGGAAAATGCCAGGTTATACAAAATTTCTTCCTGCAGCACTACTCCTGCCAACTTTTTAATATGCTAATGTGCATTATTAATCTCCAAGAGAGTGATATAGTTCCCAAACTTGACTTGCCTCAGAATGTCTTTTAACAACTTATAGAGCTATTGTTTCTCAGAACAGTTGGAGAACCCAGGCAGGTGGCAACTGCAGATTTACATTCCAGCGTGATGTAATCCCTCAGAGTGAAAATGCCAAATTTCATTGTGGCTCTTTCTTTAGTTCTACATGGTTCATGTGAGAATGACAACTCTCAGGCAAGAATGACATGTCTTTGTTGAATTTTGACCATTTGGAGAAAGAACCTTTCTGCAGGAACTATAGTACGTTTCTACTATAGGTCATCTCTTTTGTTTAGCACTTAAGAGGAATTGGTTCTATTGCTTATTCATATACATACTGGGCATAAAATTAGATATATAACCTCTCAAGGGCTGTCTGAATGATTTACCTAGTCTGCTGAAGAAGGTAATGGAAAATTGAACGACTCCTTCCCCATGGCATCCTATGATTGAAAAGTTAGAAATTATTTGAGTTGGAGCTCTAGAATGAGCTATGGCCTGTATGACTTAGAGTATTCTTATTTCTGCCAAGAGAATAAAAGATTTCTAGGTATGGTAAAGCCCCATTATAAGCACCTTAGGATATTAGAGATTTGGGAAACTGGTAGGTCCAGTTGTGTCCCCCGTGTACTTTGAACTATAATACAGGAAATAATCGCACAAATATAGGCCATGGCCTTTAGTACTCATGCCCCAGCACAAGCCCACTTAAACTGAAAGTCATAGTTTATGACATGGTTGTCCTTAATTCTTTATAGTTGTCCTATACGTACAGTTTACCTTATTACCTGACAAGCCAAGAAAATAAATAGTAAAACCTGTGGCATATCCCCTACAGGATACTCTCTGCAATCCCAAGTATTTTTACTGGAAGTTAGGTAGTATTATCCCCCATTTTATGAATAAGGAAATATAAAATGAAGCAGCTTACTCTTGGTTACCCCGCTAAGTAGAGCTAGAATTCAAGCTCAGGTCTCTCTGATCCCAGTCTGTGTTCTTTCCACACCGTCATGTTGTCCCTCAGTATATCCCAAAATGCTGCTGGAATTTGAAAATCTTTGCTGAAACGCAATCCAGGAGGAGACAATGCAGTTCACCATTTTGAACTATGGTTCTCAATAGCTTAGGTAAGATAGGCTCTAGGCTATTTCCTCCCAGTTCCCTTTGGCTAAGAGTTGACCATTCTTGGGTGAGAATAAAGTCCTTTTGGTAAACTATGATGTTTTGGAGTTTGTATCCTTCTCTTGAAGATGAAATATGACATTTTCCCCCTACAATTGTCTCGTCTATTCAGGATCACGTTCTCCCACTCAGACACGCTCTGACATCTGTAATGCATACCCTACAGTGACACAGACTCTTGGAGTTGTCTAATCTAGCTTCTGATCCCACACAGGAACATCTTAGTAGACACATCTGTGTTCTTCACTTTTCTGACCATATTACTTTTTGGTGAAGAAACCAATACACAAAAGCCTAAAGTTACTTAAATAAGGTCATGTAGCAAGGAAAGTTAGTATCCCTTTAAAGGATACCACAGAACAGAAAAGACATATGTATATACTAAGCTGTCAGTTTCTGAACATCAAATTATAGAATATACAGATGTGGATGGACTTCTCAGCTTTTAACGATCCAGCTGTTCCTCATCACCTCTACTCGTTGGTGTAGCAATACTTTGTTATACTTTTAGAGACGGTTCCAACATCTAGCATTTATTGAGAGCTAAATATATGCAAGACATTTGTAAGCATAAATTTTGGGTTTAAACTCAAACCTGATTTTGAGTCCCTACTACTCACTAGCTTTGTGACTTTGAACAAATCATTGAAACTCTCAAAACCTCAGTTTCCTGATCTGTAGAACGGTGACAAGGGCTACTTGCCTCAGGGCTATTGTGAAAATTAAATGAGATAACCCTAAATTACTATACTAGATTGAAATTATGACTATACACAGCTGCCTGCTCTGTTTTCAACCCCAAGGTACTGACTTTCCTCTGCCTGTTTATCTTATTTTTTTAGTTAATTAATTAATTAATTAATTAATTATTATCATTTTGGCTGCTTTGGGTCTTCATTGCTGCGCGCGGGCTTTAGTTGCGGCAAGTGGGGGCTACTCTTCTTTGCGGTGCACGGGCTTCTCATTGCAGTGGCTTCTCTTGCAGTGGCAGAGCACAGGCTCTAGGCACACGGGCTTCAGTAGTTGTGGCACACAGGCTCAGTAGTTGTGGCACACGGGCTTAGTTGCTCCGCGGCATGTGGGATCCTCCCAGACCAGGGATCGAACCCATGTCCCCTGCATTGGCAGGCAGAGTCTTAACTACTGCGCCACCAGAGGAGTCCCAAAAAGTTATTTAAAAAAAAAGAAAATCCTAGAACTGATGAGGCTTAATTTTGTTCTCTTAGAAAGTAGTATCTACTGCTTTTTTCAGTAGATACTTTTTGAGATTCATATTAGTTTAGAAGTTATAAGTTGGGTTTTTTTGTATTTTTTAAATAGGAAGATTGGAGCTTTTAGTTTCTCCTAAGTTTCATCATTCATCCAAAAATCCTTGGGATCATTGCTTTCAGAAGGCATTATCATTATTTAACTTCTCTGTTCCTAGGAATATCTAAGCAGTATTAATATCTCTAGTATCCACAGCATTCAAGGGGGAATTTTCTACTGGACTGTAAACTCTTGAGGACAAGAACCATGTTTTCCACATCTTTGTGTCCTACTCTGAGCCTAGAAGAATTATGTATATTTATACAGTAGATATTTAATTAATGTTGAATAAATGAGTGAATTAATTCTAAACATGGTCAGATCCTGAAAAGGATGCTAAAGCTCTAATAAAAACCTAGGGTGAGGGGGAGAATGATAGGAGTATGACACCTTCCCATGTCATTAATTTCCTTGACACATGGGCAAGTCACAATTTCTCTGACCTCAAGTTAGAGTTATACTAATTATCTCCAAGCGTTCTTCCAGATTTGAAATTCTATAAGTAATCAGATTTTTACTGAATGTTGTAATGTTTTAAGGGACATGTTATAGCCTAAATATCCAAATCTGTGTGAAAATGAACTAACTTATAATTGTCAGATACATTTGAAATCAGAGCAAGGCTGTTGAATTCCCAAAAGAAGCGTGGCAGTTTTAATTTATTTTCTTGTTAAGAAATTTAAAACTTAATTAGATCTTGGCTAGTGCCTCTATAAGAGCTAGTTTATGGAGCTTGGTATAGTAGTTGCAGAAAAGTGACAGTTCCATAAAATGTACCTAGAATGAGTGTAGCTGTATATAAAGTATGATTTGAGGAACCTCAAAAGGACATTCCCAACCATAAATACCTTCCCTACTTAACTTTCTTGCTTATAACAAATTACTACAAATTTGCAGCTTAAAATACCACCTATTTATCCCCTAGTTTCTGTAAGTCAGGGTCTGAGCATAGCATAACTGGGTTCTCTGCTCAGGGTCTTAACAAGGTGGAAATCAAGACATCAGTAGGACTGCTTTCTCATCTGGAGTTCATAGTCCTCTTCCAAGCTCACCTGGGTTCTTGGCAGAATTCATTTCCTTTTGGTTGTAGGACTGATGTCCCTTTTTCTTGCTGGCTGTCACTGACAGCAGGCTGCTGCAGTTCCTTGCCATGCAGCCCTCTCACAGGCCCTCTTACAATATGGCAGCTCACTTCTTCAAAGCCAGCAGGAGAATCTCTTTCCCCAGTGTGCTGAGATGGGTTCTTATATAACTGTAATCATGGGAGTGACTATCCCCATTACCTTTTCCATGTAAAGTAACCTAATCACAAGAGTGGTATCACATCCTATTCACAGGTCCTGCCCACATTCAAAGAGAGGAGATTTTACAGGGTGTGGGGATGTTGAGAACCATCTCAGAATTCTACCCACCATACCAGAAATTACCACCATTCTATTCGTTGAGGACTTCTGAAGATATGGACATTTTAACTGATCTAAGCCATGTTATCTAAAAAGATGTTAAGAATGGCAGTCAGCACCTCCTGACAAAGTTCCTGCACTCCATCTTTGTGGCGACCTACTCTGCCTGCCTAAAGGGTGCCAAGTCGCTTGAGGGACCCAACACTGGTGATGTGTGACTCTGGGCAGGCAATCTAACAGCTCTGTACCTCAGTTTCCTCTTTTGTAAAATGGAGACATTTCAAATGGTTCTTGTGAAAATTCAGTGAGCTCACACTTGTGAAATGACCGGACTCTGACCAGTACATAGCAGCTGCTCAGCGCACGTCAGAAGCGGGGCCTGGGGTGGTACGGGGGGCACAGCGCGGTAGGGTGATGTGCTCCATGCTGCATTTTGTGTAGACCAGGCTTCACGGGATTGCACAGAAGCCATCAAAATCCCAGAGTTCTAAGAGCAAGAAAAAACCACTCGAAATCATCTTTCTGTGCGGACAGTTGTTGCCCTGAGTCTAGCACGTGTTTTATTTAATCCATGTATAAAAAAAAAAATAAGCTAGTATTTACAGACTAAGAAACTGCTCATAAAAACTTGAACTTAAAAAAAAAAAGAATAGCAGTCATAAAATTTTAGGGCTAGAAAAAAGCTTAGAAATCATTTTACTCGCGCCACCAGGGAAGCCCAAAACCCTTGCTTTATTGTTTTAACCTCTTTGTTTACACTTGAAGGAAAATGACTTGCTCAAATCACAGCTAGTGTGATGCAAAACTGAGACCAGAGATTCAGGTTCACACACTTCCATACCACTATTCTCTTTAGTACGCGGCATCCACTGCCACGAGAAGGACCTAGAGAATTCTACTGGGGACTCAGTGCTTTTATGGGAAGGCAGAAATAGGGAAAGATCACAGCAAAAATGTATGGGAGAGCATCCCCAGACAGCCATAGAACGAAGGCAGGAAATGAGAATGTCATAAAGATGTGTGGGGAAGAGGTTATGGGAAAAAAGCTCCTATTTTATAAATTCTTTTAAAGTTTGTGGAGACAAGCCCCTATGCTTCAGTTCGTTATTGCATTTCGTAAAAACATTTATGTGTGAAGAGGAATGTTGGCCAGGATTTCATTCAAGACAAAGTCATCGATTTTTTAAACACAATTATTCATGATGTAGGCAGGCAACCTCAAATTCTGAAAGAAACGTTTGCTTCATGAGGCACTTTCTCTGCAGAGACCTGATTTTTTCCCCTAATTTAAAGTTACTTAGCAATTCTAAAGACTGATTCTGTCTTAACTATGTTGCTTTGAATATGTTGTGATTTAGTAAAATTATATATAAGTGCCCCAAGGAGGAAGAGAGCTGCTTTAGGGATTCATGATTACCATTGTGGGAGAGAGGAGAGTGAGGGTAGGATAAACTGCCAAAACATCCACTTAAATAGATAAGTGAGAACAACATCAGCCAACATTACATCCTGCTATGAAAAGGATAAGAAAGGAATTATACCAACTGGGGAAGTATAGAGATTACTGTTTAACGCATGTGCTGCTTTTGGGGGGCTTAAGGGGTTACTACCCTTAGAAGCCTCTGAAGTTTTTATAAGACACTTGTTAAGGTGAAGAGTATTTAGCCTTTTGGCATAATTTCAGCAAACTGAACTTAAATATCTCAGTTGCTTTCAACTTTAGCCATCAGAGATTCAGACTCTGTTGAAGCTAACAACCATAGCCCACCAAAGAAGTAATTTTGTAAAGGGGGGATAAAAGGCACTTCCTCCTCAAGATTGAGGTTAGAATAATATGAGGAAGTGGTTATTTAAATAATGATACATCCTCTTCGTGGAATACTATGCAGCTGTTAAGAAAGAACTGTTTATGTATTGGAATGGAATTATTTCTTAGATATATTGTTAAATGAGTCAAACAAAACCATTTAATATACCACCATTTTGTGGGAAGAAGTGAAGAATAAATATTTGATTTTATATCTAGAAAATATTTCTGGGGAAACTGGTTGCCTCTGGACAACTAGGGGGTGGGGGGTATAAGTTTGGGAGGGAGATTTCAGCCCTTTTGTACCATTTGAATTTGAAACAGCTGAATGTATTATCTAATGAAAAATAACTTTTTAAAATAAAAAATAATGAAAATTTAAAGAGTCAAAGAGGGAAAAGCAAGTTAATATGGTAAATTGGTCTCCAGATAAGACCTGGCTGTGTTATAAAGGTTTCCCTGCAAGGAGACTTGACTGGCCCCCTGCAAAATCTCATCCCCACCTGCACCTCTGTTCTAGCTCTCTTGTCAGGCATTAGCATCCTTTCCTGCTTTCAGTACTTTACTCAGACCCCCACATCCCATCACCTACTATTGTACCTGCCAAATCTGGAGCAGTATGTCTCTTTAATCCTTTAGAATTAGGATCCAAAATGTACCTCCAACGAAGTACAGACTATTCCACTGTGACCCATATGTGTCTGTTAATGTCTGATAGTTCTCCTATGTATTTCTCCATCTTAATGGTTTGTATGGTTTCCCCCACTGAACTGTGATTGCCCTCTGAGCGTGGCACCTGAAATCACTGCCTAATGATGCTGATAGAAATGCTTGTCCTTTGTGGACAAAATGTGTTGAGCGTCTTTAATGACGCCAGATACAATACTGGACAATGGCAATAAACCTTACTGTAAATCAGTTTTACTAGATTAATCATGTAAGCCCATTGAAGCAGTCATCTGGGATGATGCTCTGAGATTCAGAAAACCTGACCACAGGTTTCCTTTGTGGCATATACCAGTATTTAAGAGCCAGGATCACCAGCATCACCTCTGACGGTGGACTGCCGGAGCACACAGAGGGGGTCAACCTGCCTGCAGCTCAGAAGCACCATGCGGAACACAGAATTGTTATATTTTTCATTATTAGTATACTGCATTGCTCTTGGCTCCTTAAATTGCTTGTCATCCTAAATATTGTCCTTTCCTCCCCACCCACACCCCGTCAATCAGGCTGAAATGTGTATGTTGTATTAGCCAAAGTATCTTGGAAGAAGATGCAAAAGAAAGGACAGGTGCTTTTTAAAGGAAAATCCTTCCCCCGTCCCCGCCTTGCCCAAGCCATCTAGGTATAGATTTAAGAAACTAGGACCTCTGCATCATAAGCCCTTCCAAAGCTGAAACAGAAATGTCTTCCCTCACTTAACCTTGGCAGTCACCAGCCAGCTTTTGATTTTCTCCACTGCAGTCCAGGAAGACAGGAATAATCACATGGCCGCACAGCTAGAGACTGTCAACCCAATGTGGCGTATCACCTTTCCAAACATCTTTGCATTAGGAAGAGACACGCATTTCCTAACTGGGTCACACTGTCCGCAGATCTATCTATGCATCAGAGGTATAGAAGCTCCCAGGGCCACCTTTGTTTCATATACTTTTCATTGGGTTGCATTTTAATAAACTTCTTCAAGTTCTTAAAATTGTCAGTATGCATTCCAAGGGAATGCTAATGTATAGGGCAATCAGATCTGTGGTCAAACTATAATGCTGGCTCTTCACAATGCCTAGTTGTTACTCAGTTATTCGTCCCTGCCCACTAGCCAGGAGTAATCCCCAACTTGGCTTTTCTTTCATCTGAGCTCTTTCTCTTGTTTAGAGTGACAGATTCATGGGAATTCCCTGGCGGTCCAGTGATTCAGACTCCGCGCTTTCACTGCCGAGGGTGTCGGGGAACTAAGATCATGCAAGCCATTGAGGTTCGGCCCAAAAAAAACAAAAACAAAAACAGAGTGACAGATTCATGGGGGGATCCGTTGTCCATATAAGGGATCGAGTGGATCCAGTGTGTATAGAGAAAAGAGCATTGGCTGGAAGTCAGAAGACCCAGATTCTAGACCCAGCTGTGCTACTAGCTAGCTTTGTGACCCTGAGCAAGTTATTCAAATTCTCTGCATTTTACATTTCGTCTGAGGTCTCTTCCAGTTCTAAGATTCTGATTCCAAGTGGATGTTTGGGCTGTTATCCCTCCAGAGCTCTCCTTTCCTCTGTTCAACTACTGTTGTGAATAGTTTTATGTAATATAGCTTCTGACATTATAGTCACACAAACTCAGTATGTGTTTCTGTCTGATGTTGAATTGTCCAGTCTTGGACTGTGCCAGAGAGTAAATTGGGGGTCCTGGCACAATTCAGATTCTTCCTGCACTTTTCAAAAAGCCAGATGGTTAACACGTTTTTGAGTGCCAATTCAGCACGCTTCTGCAAATTCCTCCCCAATCTAGTAGAAATCACCCAATCTCATGTCCATCTATTGTGCAGGCAGCTGGACCAGATTTGTACCAAAGGAATAGATAGGGCTTGGAAACGTAGGCCTTCTCCAGGGTGACTTCATGCTCCATAGAGACATCTTTCAGATTAGAATCCCAACCATCAATCAGTTAGCATCATCAAATAAGGGAGGCCCAAATTCCAGTACCAACAACTGGTCTGCATGGGGAAGTTGAGATCTGGGGCGGAGGGGGTGAGGGATTGTTCTCCTCGCTGTGATTTAATTATGGCTTTGTGGTTCAGAGATGTGGAAGCAAATCTGAATGAGCCAACTCTCAGGACCAGCTGTCAAGCACTTGGCTTGTAATCTGCTGTCATCCTACTTGTTCCAAGTGCTCTTGGCTGTACAGCTCACCAGCTAGTTTAATGTTTGTTTCCTCCACTGCTCTGATTCACACCCTGGGGGCTTATCTGAGGATCTTGGACTGTGAAAGGGCACCCCAGCCAGGCTCTTTGCTGGCTGGTAACATCCCAGTGGTTTGAATAACTTAGCTCCTGTAGTACAGATGGCGTCAGAGCCCTCTCCGTGTGAGATGGAACATATTCTGTAACTGTTCTGTCAAGAGATGGTATTTGTAATGAGGGATTCCTGACAGTGGCTTCCAGAAGTCCCTATTCTACAACCACTTAATACCACTTTAATGAGCTTTCCACTTAAAAAAAAAAAAAACGCCAAGAGCTCTCACTGACATTCTTGGATATTATTTAGTTAATGGTTTATTTAGAGGAAAGAGTCTGTCTTCATGGGGAAAAGGATAGGCACTTGGAGTATCAAGAAGAATTAGCACTACTATAATATAGCACAGGGTACTCTACTCAGTGCTCTGTGGTGACCTAAATGGGAAGGAAATCCAAAAAAGAGGGGATATGTGTATATGTGTAGCTGATTCACTTTGCTGTACAGTAGAAACTAACACAACATTGTAAAGCAACTATACTCCAATTTTAAAAAAAGAATTGGCAATAGGCGCTCTGCCCTGAGAAAATGGAACTGGGAAAGAGAAAAAGAGGGTAGTTTTCAGTTTAACAGGTGTGGTATTGGTGTGAAAAAGGCATGGTTAACAAACATTGGCAGAGAAAGGAATGGTTAACATAAAGCGTTCATGTTTATCTACATAGAACAGGTTTTGAGCCACTTCTCAGGACACAATTCTGTGGCTGCAAAGGGTAATTCAGTAAATGATCACAGTTTGAGAGCATCCAGTGTGATCTGATTCTGTTTTCACTGAGCAATCTTCTGAGGTGAACTGAGTTTCCTTAGTAGATTTTCCTACTGAGACGTATAATGACCAGCTTGTCATCAGTTTAGTTCTCTTAACAGTTAACTATTTTCATTGTAAATTGACCTTCTGGTTTCTCTTCCTTCCCCGGGCCATTTAGTTAGCAGGAATCAGTTCTTCCTGAGCCGACTGAGAGAATCAAATGTCTAGACCTACGAGGCTAAGTTTCTAAACCCTAGAATTTCTACAGTCCTGTAGAGGCCCCATCTCCCCCGTCAGCACTTAACCACATCTCGTGAACATCCACACAATAATATATTCTGCTTAAGTCTTTTAGTTCCAAGGGATGTTGATTACTCTTTCACTCTAACTCACATGCCGGGAAGAGGGGCGGTATGAGCAGTAACCTAAAGCTGCAGGAGGAGGAATCTGACTCTTCCCGCCCTCGTGAGCAGCCTAGTCCCCCTCCAGCCAGAGGCTGTGGACACTAAGGTACAGCCCAGCTTGTGGCCTCTATACCTTTCTTCTACCCTTCGCCACACAAGATCTTCAGCTATTTCTGTGTACCTCCACCCCTATCCCTCACCCTAAGATTCTAGAAAACGCCAATAAACCATTCTTTGCACTACTAAGCCACCTCAGCAGCTATCCTGTGGCATCCCCTCATTTGAATATGAGAATATTATACCTAAAGAGATCAGGTGACTCCACCACAGCAAGTTGATGGAGCCAGGACTAGAGCTCAGGTCTTGTGACTTGCAAGCACAGTTTTTCTACTGCGTCGCCTTGCTTCTCTGCATTGTTCTGGCATTTGTATCAGCTGACCTCAGGGGCCCCGTGGTGAATATAATGGAGGCTATAGAGGTGAAGTGAAAGAGCAAATGCAGAAAAAAAATGACAAGAAAGAACTGAAATTATAGGAATGAAATAAGCAGAGAAGGCACACTGCCTTTAGTTTAAGTTCACATTGCTTCTAGAAGAATCTGATCTGAGGTTTATAGATATGAACACTTTGTTGCTAGTTGGTTCACAAATAGAAATTCATCTTTTTCTTCCCTCTGAGTTTTACCTCACTTAAGAGTGTGTCTGTAAGCAATAACATAATTTATAGATGTAGCTGGATCAGGCTTGAGGATAAATGGCAGAGAAGGCAGGGGAAATTGCCTAGTCCTTCCTGGCTTGTTTTTTGTGAGAACCCAGTTCTCACGTGATTGCTAGTGTTTAACAGTAAATGTCAGAGAAAGAGAAAATGGCAAGAGAGGAGAGATTTTCTGATGAGATCTGGAAAAAGAAAAAAAAAGAGAGACTGTACTGATCTAGTGAGATGGGGCCACTGCTTGGGAGCAAGGGGCACTGTTGGAAAAGACAAAGGGGCTGATGGAAAACCTGTTGGGAGGAAGGGCAGGAGCTCAGCCATGCAGATTCTCCACTGTCAGTCAGTAACTGGTGGGTGAAGCCTCAGTGCACTTAGACAAGTGTCCTTGTTCCCCACTTCCCCATCCTTTCTCTGCCTTATTATTTCCTTGACTTTTTGTTATTGTGTTCTTGCCAGTGGGAGGGAAATGCCAAGATGGAGACTATCAGGCATTCTTTATTTTTTTTCAAGGCACTCTTCTGGTAATAATTTATTAGAAAAGCCACCATTGCATGCTGAAGACTTAGAATTCCACCCTTAAATATTATGTGGATTTTCACTTTTTAAATTTTTATTGTGGTAAAATATATATAAGTTGCCATTTAAACCATTTTTAAGTATCTAAGTCAGTGGCATTAATTACATTCGCAGTGTTGTACAACCATCACCACTATTTCCAAAACTTTTCCATCACCCCAAACAGAAAATCTGTACGGATTAACCACTAACTCCCCAGCCCCTGGTAACCTCTAATCTACTTTCTCTATAAATTTAGTATCAGGCATTCTTACTTAATTATATATACCTCCTAAACTACGGCAGCAGTAGAAAGAAAATGGAATCTGAAGTGGAAAGGAAAGGGGCGGGGGGGCTTCCCTGGTGGCGCAGTGGTTGAGAGTCCGCCTGCCGATGCAGGGGACACGGGTTCGTGCCCCGGTCCAGGAAGATCCCACATGCCACGGAGCGGCTGGGCCCGTGAGCCATGGCCGCTGAGCCTGCGTGTCCGGAGCCTGTGCTCCGCAACGGGAGAGGCCACAACAGTGCGAGGCCCGCGTACCGCAAAAAAAATTTTTAAAAAGGAAAGGTGGTTATGGATTAAAAACTGAATTATCATTTTCTTAAATGTGACGTAAATACACTTGAAAATTTTTTATTGTGATTGAATAGTTTTATCCTTCCATTCAGAGAAAGCAAAATGAAAATCCCTTTGCTGTGCTAACTCAACATCTTTCTTCTTTCAGTAACCATGCAGCAGGTGGCCAGGACAGTGGCTAAAGTGGAACTCTCAGATCACGTGTGTGATGTGGTGTTTGCGCTCTTTGACTGTGATGGTGAGTGGGGCCCTCTGGAGTCCGGCGGAAAAACCAAGCCTTACTGCCCTTGAAGTAGACACTTTCATGATGGAGCCTTGCAGCCAGCTCCAGGGTACCAGCCTAGACTGCTTCAACTTCCCCATTTCCCACATCAGTAGCTCAGCCCTCAGACTCACGACACTGAGAAATATCACCCCTGGTCCTGGTTTGTGTTCTCCATTTCTTCTTATAATTCTAATTTGCCTGTAGGCCTAAATTCATTTATGACCCTAAGGATCTTAAAAATAAAACAAGGGAATTCCCTGGTGGTCCAGTGTTTAGGACTTCCCGCTTCCACTGCAGGGGGCACGGGTTCGATTCCTGGTTGGGGAACTAAGATCACGCATGCCGTATGGCACGGCCAAAAAAAAAAAAAATTAGACCCAGCTTACTGCGTAGTAGATAGGAGCACTTGAGTATTTGAATGTCTCTAGGAAGAAGATGGTACTGATCACTCCACCACCCAGGGCACATTTCAGTCATTTACAACATAGCAGTCCAGCTGCACACCAAGGTCTGTTGTGTCTGTGAGCACTCTGCAGTTTATTTAGCCCATTTAAGGGATCCTGGTTCTGCTCTGCCCTTATTTCTCAGCTATGTTGGCTGATACAATGATGATAATATTAATAATGGAGGCTCACAGTTTTATCTCTTCTCTTTTTTTTTTGCCTTAAATTTTTTTATTTTTTAATTTTTACTTTATTTTTAAAAATTTTTATTGGAGTATAGTTAATTTACAATGTTGTATTAGTTTCAGGCGTGCAGCAAAGTGAATCAGTTATACATACACATCTATCCACCCTTTTTTAGATTCTTCTCGCATATAGATCATTATAGAGTACTGAGTAGAGTCCCCTGTGCTATACAGTAGGTCCTTATTAGTTATCTCACAGTTTTTTCATTGCTTACTATGAGCCAGATACACTGTGCAAACTGCTCGTTTAATCCTATGACACAGGAGTAGTTTTTTTTTTTTTTTTCTTTTTTTTTCACAGGGGTAGTTTTAACCACATTTTTTTTTTTTTTCTTTTTTTTTCACAGGAGTAGTTTTAACCACATTTTACAGATAAGGAAGCTGCAACTCAGAGAGGTTAAGTAGTTTTCCCAGGATCACAAAGGTAGTATTAGATAGCAAATCCAGGATTTGAACCAAAAGTGCACTGCCTCCCTCTGTACTGTATGACTTCCATTCCCTGTCTCACAGCCAGGATTCACTGTTCATCTTCCTCCAGGAAGCTAGGCTCACAGAATTCAAGAACAGATCAAAAGCTCCTGCATGTGTGAAACCTTCCCTTTTGATCCCAGCATAATGAATCACTCTGGTTTTTTTATTCCTTAACTTGGTTCAATTTGTCCGCATTGCTGCATGTTACACTCCATCTCTGTGTATGTGACTTAATGTCCCTACCAAATTGTGAGCTTTTTATGGGTAGTTACAAGTCCTATTCACCTTTGGATCCCCCCTCCCCTGCAAATAGGACCTCAGACAGTACTTTGCACATAACAGGTATTCATTAACTTTTTGTTTGTTTGTTTTTTAATTTATTTTTAGTTGTGCCAGGTCTTAGTTGCGGCAGGTGGGTTACTTAATTGTGGCATGCAAACGCTTAGCTGTGGCATGCATGTGGGATCTAGTCCCCTGACCAGAGATCGAACCCACGTCCCCTGCATTGGGAGGTGGATTCTCAACCACTGCACCACCAGGGAAGTCCTCATTATCTTTTTAAGTTGAACTTGAGTTCTTTAAATCTCCCCCCTGAACCCACAACTGAGGTCTGAGTGAAAGGAAGCGCCAGAGCGAGGACAAGGAGAGTCCTCATCCACAGGGAAGGGTGGTTATTCTCTAGAGCTGCCCTGTCCAATATGATACCACAGTTACATGTGGTTATTTAAATTTAAATTAATTAAAATTGAATACAATTTAAAACTCACTTCTTCCAGTATCACACATGGCTGGTGGCTCCCGTATTGAAAATGGCACAGATAAAAACGTTTCCCTCATCGCAGAGAGTTCTAATGGACAGCACTGCTGCAGAGAGAGTAACCCTCCCCAGGTTTTGTTTTTACTCTACTCACTTTTAGGTAGTTTGAGTTTTTTCCAAAGGACATGTTTATAATTTTTGAAGCCAGTATCCAAGAGCTGGTTTGTGAAGTGAATATGGGAGTAATGGCAACCAGCACCACAGTTCCCCTCTTCTCCTGGGAAGTCCTGGGAAATGTTTGATTTTCCAGCCTTTTAGGAGGCTCTATCAATATCTACTTCTATTACCTTTAAAACATCATTTTATCTCTGGGACCTAATTTTTTAATTGAGATATAATTGACATATAACATTATACTAGTTTCAGGTGTACAACATAATGATTCAATATTTGTGTATATTGCGAAATGATCACCATAATAAGTCTAGTCACCATACATGTTACAAATTTTTTTTCTTATGATGAGAATTTTTAAGATCTACTCTCTTAGCAACTTGCAAATATGCAATACAGTGTTTTTAAATAGTCTTCATGCTGTACATTATATTCCCATGACTTACTTATAACTGGAAGTTTGTACCTTTTGAATCCCTGCACCAGAATTCATCCACCTCCATCCCCCCCACCTCTAGCAACCTCCAATCTGTTCTATATATCTGTGAACTCAATTATTTTTGTTTGTTCGTTTTAGATTCCACATATAAGTGAGATCATACAGTATTTGTCTTTCTCTGATTTATGTCAGCATAATGGCCTCAAGGTCCATCCATATTGTCACAAATGGCAAAGTTTCCTTCTTTTTTATGGCTGAATAATATTCCATCGTACACACAATATATATACACACACACACATATCACATTTTCTTCATCCATTCATCTGTCCATGGACACTTAGGTTGTTTCTGTGTCTTAGCTCTTATAAATAATGCTGCAGTGAACATAGGGGTGCATATATCTTTTCAAGTTAGTGTTTTTGTTTCTTTCAGATAAATACCCAGAAGTGGAATTTGGATCGTATGGTAGTTTTATTTTTAATTTTTTGAGGAACTTCCATACTGTTTCCCATAGTGGCTGCACCAATTTACATTCTCTGCAACAGTGCACAGGGCTCCCTTTCCTGCACATCCTGGCCAACACTTGTTATTTGTTATTGTTGTTGTTGTTGTTAACAGCCATTCTGACAGGTGTGAGGTGGTATCTCATTGTGGCTTTGATTTGCATTTCCCTGATGATTAGTGATGTTGAGCATCTTTTCACGTGTCTATTGGCCATCTGTATGCTTCTTTGGAAAGCATCTGTCCAGGTCCTCTGCACATTTTTTAATCAGGTTGTTGGGTTTTTTGCTGTTGAGTTGCATGAGTTCTCTATATATTTTGCATTTTAACCCCTTAATCCGTATATGAATTGCGGATATCTTCTCCTGTCTAGTAGATTGCCTTTTCATTTTGTTGATGGTTTCCTTTGCTATGCAGAAGCTTTTTAGCTTGATATAATCCCACTTGTTTATTTTTGCTTTTGTTACCTTTGCTTTTGGTGGTAAATGGGGTTTATTTTCTTTCTGTTTGTTTGTTTGGTTTAGTTTTTTTTAATTTTTTTAATTTTTTTTTTTTGGCTGCATTGGGTTTTCATTGCTGCTCACAGGCTTTCTCTAGTTGTGGCGAGTGGGGGCTACTCTTCGTTGCCATGCGCGGGCTTCTCATTGTGGTGGCTTCTCTTGTTGCAGAGCATGGGCTCTAGGTACGTGGGCTTCAGTAGTTGTGGCACACGGGATTCAGTAGTTGTGGCTCACTGGCTTAGTTGCTCCGTGGCATGTGGGATCTTCCCGGCCCAGGGCTTGACCCACCAGGGAAGCCCGGGGTTCATTTTCTTAATCTACAGAAAAGGGAAGTAGATATTAAATTTGAAAGCCATTGTCATTTCTACCAGTGCAAGATCTTAGGTCAAAATGCCAGGGGACAGAGAATTCCGATTTTCAAACAGACTTGTTTGTCACAGAATTTAGAGTTGCAGTCACAGATCACACATGCACACAAATGACATTCAGTCATATATCCAATTCACAGGTAACAAAGGCCGTTCAGACTGGTCAGCCCTGGCCTTAGGGAAGCAAGAAGCAAATCCCAGAGTAGTCTGAATGAAATAACCTCAGGTTTTGGGAATTCCCTGGTGGTCCAGTGGTTAGGACTCCGTGCTTTTACTGCCCGAGGGTACAGGTTTGATCCTCCGTCGGGGAGCTAAGATCCTGCAAGCCACACCGCCAAAAAATAAATAAATAGAAATAACTTCAGGTTTTTTCATCTTAAGCTTCTTTTTATACAAAATATTAGGAATCCTATTTAGACCTTTTTGTTCTTTTAATTGCATTCTTAATAAGCCATATTACTGATTAACTTTCAGCCCAGCCAGGCTACTTTTTAAGTTAAAGTATAATATACATACAAAAAAATGCAAATACCATAAGTGTGGAGCTTGATAAATTTTTAAAAACTGAACACACCCATGCATCATCCCAAAGCAGCACATCACCAGGACCGCAGAGCTGCCTGGTGCTGCTGCCCTCCGGTCACTTATACCCCCGAGGGCGGCCACTTCCCTAACTTCTAGTGCCATAGGTTAGCTTTACCTGTTTTTTTTTGCTTTAATCTTGCTCTGAGGTATCCCTGAGGCTGCCCATGCTCTTTTCAGACAGCAGACATGGGCCCGTTTAGGTTTTCAGGTACTCTACACAGAAGTAAACCAATTATTCCCTCTTACTACTTTCTTCCCAGACTGGTCATTAGTAGTACAGGTCTGTTTGCTAGTTTCCTGTCACCACCAGTAATGGCTGCCATTCTTTTAATCAGCAGACGTTTACTCCTGGGCATCTAGTCAAATGGTAACTGTCCTCTACTTTTGGAGTGGTTACTATTCCATGTGGCTTGAGAAGTGACCTTGGATCAGACCAGATGCTCTCCAGGTTCTCCTCCAGACCTGAGAGTCTGCCGCTGCAGAGGGTCAAATGAGAAGCCATGAGAAAATGGGCTTAACCCAAAGCCAGATTTTGATTTTAGTTTTCACCATGAAAAGCCTCATCATGTCTCACCTGGACTATTGCAGCAGCCTCCTAACTGGCTCCCATACTCACTCCATCTGTGCCACTCTCCAGTCTATCACCATCATCAAGCTAGAGAAATCTACCCAAAATGGAAATCTAACTACATCCCCTCTCCCAGTCCTTTCCTGCCCTGAAGATAAAGTGCAAACCCTTTCATAAGGATACAAGATCCTTGAGGACCTGTCTCCTGCCTTCCTCTTTGGTTTACTGGCCATACCCCTATCTTTGTGTGTCCAGCAATACCTAACTCCTTGTAGTTCTCTAACAGCTGTGCTGCTTCCTACAGGTGCCTTTGCTTATGCTACTACCACTACTGGAATGCCTCCCCCATCTCACTCCCCTCTGCTTGGCCACTTCCTGCTCATCCTTTGGGATTCAACTTAGGAGTCACCTCCAGGAAGCGTTTACTGATCTGTACTTGCACCCTCCCCAGTCTGGGTTAGATAGTCTTCCTCTGTGCCCCCATAGCATCCTCTGTTTACCCCATTATGGCATTTACCATACTATTGAAATAATGTACTTGTCTCTCCCATAACCTGATGGTATTTCAAGGGACAAAGTCATTTTTATCTCTTTATTCTCAACATCTAGCACAGGACCTGACATATATATTCTCATTCAACTTCTGTCACACTACACTGAACTATCACTGAGTTGCAATTGGAAACATCAAGGACAGTACAAACCAGTTCATTTTTAACCAAGAGAATTGAGTTTGGCTGTGAGAGAGCGCTAGCTAGGCTTTGGGACCTACATGATGTGAGCAATGGAATTGTCTCATTGTCTTTGTTCCAAGGCCGTCACTTATCCCTGTTGTGTTTGCCTCTTCTTCTAGGCAACGGAGAGCTGAGCAATAAGGAATTTGTTTCTATCATGAAGCAACGGCTGATGAGAGGCCTGGAGAAGCCCAAAGACATGGGCTTCACCCGCCTCATGCAGGCCATGTGGAAATGTGCACAGGAAACTGCCTGGGACTTCACTTTGCCCAAACAGTAACCCAGAACTGCACGTGGAGCCGAGCCTCCAGGCCAAGCACCCTGGCCCCTTGGGCAGAGCCTTGGCACAGTCCTCCCTGCTGCTGCTTCCGGAAGTAGTGCTCCCTTCCTCCTGGGAATGATCTCAGGACTCATCAAGTTTCCCCTCTCCCAGTGTTCTGCTAGGCCCTGGTTCTAAACCAGTGATTCTCCCTAGAGGTCCTCAAAAACATGAGTAGGTCCTAAAAGCGCAGGCCTTTGGCACGTTTGACAGTACTACCCATTTAAGCACCCTACAGACAAAGAATGCGGGAACCATCCATGTACCTGCCAACCCTGGGAAACACCCATTTCTTGAGTCATCTTGGTGTGGATTTATATTAACAAGAACATTCCTTGCTTCTCCTCCTGCTGGTGTTTTTTAAGCTACAAATTGGGAAAACCTCTGGCAGAAAAAGGAAATCAGTGATGAATGATAACAAGGATGACCCAGGCACCCTGAGCTGGTGGGAAGCCTGGGCTAGAGGAAGGATCTGTGTCAGTCCCCAGGGTGGCTCTGAGGCGATGTGCACAGTGGAAATGGAGCAAGATTAGGAATTTAAAGTAGCTGCTGGGGCCTCCCTGGTGGCGCAGTGGTTGCGCGTCCGCCTGCCGATGCAGGGGAACCGGGTTCGCGCCCCGGTCTGGGAGGATCCCACATGCCGCGGAGCGGCTGGGCCCGT
>NC_041233.1:23933357-23937194 GCF_002837175.3 Physeter macrocephalus | reverse complement strand
ACGGGAGAGGCCACAACAGAGGAAGGCCCGCATACCACAAAAAAAAAAAAAAGTAGCTGCTGCATGGCTCTCTCCACTCCTTTCTTTTCCTCTCAGGCTCCCTAAGAAGACTCCAGCACGACTGTGCTTATTAAATGAGCAGCAGCGATTAAGCTCATGGCCCCTGCGAGTGCCATTTCCCCTCCAGGCATGTGCCTCTGAAGCTGAGTCCTGGCTCAGAGCCTGTCTGCCCTGTCTTAAACACTTGTAAAATAGCACTTTAATTATAACAGTTTGCAGTAAAGCCCCCCCCCACCACCAAAGGCTCTTGTCTCCTTTATTTTAGGGTCCTCTGGGGCCCTTTTCATTTCACTTCTCCACTGGCTTTGAGATCCTAGCAGCAGACCTGTTTTCTTTCCACCAGAGCCTGGTCCTTCCTGTTGAGAAGGCACTTCATGCATAAACAAAAAGTGAGGGCATTTGGAGGTTAGTGGTGGCATTTTCCCGCAAGGTTTGGATAGCATTTCATCCTGGACCAAGGCTACCAGGTCCAATGTAGTCCGTGATTACTCATGCCCCACGAGAAGGAACCAAGACAGGCTGGTGGGGGATATGAGATATCATCTGGTAAGGTGGACCTAAGTGTTAAGAACCATAGCAACCGGGAATTCCCTGGCAGTCCAGTGGTTAGGACTCTGCCTTCTCACTGTTGAGGGCCCGGGTGCAGTCCCTGGTCGGGGAACTAAAATCCCACAAGCTGCACAGCATGGCCAAGAAAAAGAAAAAAGAAAAGAACCATAGCAACCAGTGTTTTATGTGGATTCAACTCTGCCACTAACTCAGTGTGACCTTGAGCAAGCAAGCAATTTCCCATCTGTTTTCTCAACTATAAAATGACAGATAGGGTTGAGCTTAATGGGCTTAGAGGTTTCTTCCAGGTCCAGAAACCTCTCCTTCAGCTCTTCTCCAGAATTCCTACAACCTCCAGAACCTCCAGGTAGTGCTCCTTGGCACGATAGGGTCTCGCATCCAATGTAATAGCACCACCGCACCAAAAACCCAGTGCTTCCTGCGAGGCCTAGAAGTTGGCAGGGAGTGTTTATCAGGCAGAGAAGAGCAGAGACATAGGTCTGCACCTGTGGCTCCATAAGGACAGTACCAACCCCAGCATTTTCTCCAAAGCAATTTAATAACCTCACTTCTAACATCCTTTCTGGGAGCAGATCAGATTATCTCTCAAAGGAGTTTCCCACTCATGCACCTCGTCTATCTTCCACTGTTTCCTTTCTTGTGGTACGTATTCCTGGCACCCAAGTGTAGCTTTTGCCTTGCTCATTGCCCCAGGGCTGAGGCATCAGCAAAATGTGAGCTTTTTCTTAAATTTGTCCCATAATCCCCAAATCACTCTTCTCCCCGATCCTCATTTCTCCAGCCTGAAAGAGAAGTCCCTTTCACAGCCTCTGTGGGGCATTCACTGCCTCACCAGAAGAGACCTGCCAACTGGCCTGGGTTCACTGAAGCTGAAAGCCAAAGCATAGCAGGAAGGGATAAGGATCTCACCTGTAACATCTTGAAACCCAGGGTCAAGAGCACCTATGACAAGAACGTGGAATTCCAGCTGAACTCCATTAGCTCCCCGGAGAGCCCGAGGAAGCAGAGGCGGTCCAGGTGCTCAAGAAGACAGGACGGGCACACTTTGGCACAACAGGGCAAATGTGCAGGCGAAAGGTACAAGCTAAGTCACCCAGAAGAGGCCAGGATGCCCCCAAGGAAGTCCTTGACCAAGGAAGCATGTGAGCTCCCTGGTGGTCTAGTGGCTAGGATTCGGCGCTTTCACCAACGAAGCATGTGAGTAGGCTGAGGGGACTTTAGTAGGCAGAGTTTGGGGGTGAGGCTGGGAGCATTTGAAAATACAGAAGGCTGATAATGTGCTTCTCTTTTTATTCCCATTGTTTCTTCTACCTAGACAGAATAACCTTCCCCTCTGCCTTCAAGATTCAGACCAAACTGTCCCTTCCTTAATCCTCTTCCAGACAAGATTAGTGGCCCCTCCTTTGCCTCCCAAGGATCTCTTGCCCACCCATAACAATACTGCTGTAATTTGACATAATTTTTGTGAGACTGTCACCCACAAAGTTCAGACCCAAAGCAGTGACGTAATCAAAGAAAGAGTCCACCACCAAAAGCAAATTTAAAAATATTTCTCGGACGAGGTGAAAGTGATACTAGCAGTGCCTGAATAAATTCCTCCTGAGACAGGCTGGGACCTGGGCCCTTTACTGCATTGCTTGCACCTGGACACACATCTCCTCGAGCAACAGAATGCAAAGAAATTAATGGAATTTAAAATAATTGCATGCGTGCCGCAATCCGGGCAATTATGAGCAATAAGATAAAAGGCCACAAACCGACTGCCACTAGGTGCTGGGAGCAAAAGCAGGGTACTGTGCATGATCCCTGCGCACGGCACCACCAAGAGGGTGGGCAGAACACCTAAGCCACTCCTCCAGCCCCATCTGCAGATCTGCCTCCGTCCTCACCCCACTGAAGGAACCAGCCTGCCCTCCACGGAGAGTGAGCAAGGGCACCTGTTACTTGTTCTCACTCCCTCGTGCTGCGGCACAAGTCCCAGTAAATCCTTGCCTGAATTCATCATCTGGCCTCTTATCAATTTCTGTTGGTTAAAGTGTCCAAGGACCCAAGTCGGTAACACTCCTACACACCCACAGCTGTTGTCTACTTTTGTTATTGTTCTCTACTTCTTAAAAAAATAAATAACTCTCCAGTTCTAGCTTCTTAGCTTTGGAGAGGAAATGAAACTAAGAGGGGAGCCAGGCTGCTAGGCTTCCTTGATGGGCTCAGCTGGGCTTCCTAGATGATCTAAGAGGACAAGCAGGGAGAATGTGGAGAGAGAGTTACTAAGGAAAGAGCATAAGAACATACATGAAATACAAAAATCATCATTTTAATAGTTTTTAGTGCCCCACCTAGTTTTATGTCTGGTTGGAGCATAGGCACTGAATAGGACTCAAGACAAAGGAAAAGGCCAGACAGTGACTGCTGCTAGACAAGGAGGAAAGGACAGCAGCAGGGGAGCCAGGAGTCAGGTTCCCAGGCCAGAGCATCCTCTCCAAGCCCAGGCACAGCCCCAGCCAGGTTATGTGTCCCAACAAGCAGCTCAGAAAAGGAACGTGGAACAGAGTAGTTCAGCTTTCAGGCTTTAGGTGCCACCTGCTGGCAAGAAGGCTCAGTGCCAGGAGTCACTGGCAGGGGAGGGGCAGCTGCTGGAGTCCAGCCTAGCCCCAGTCCTGCTCCAGAGGTCCCAGGGACCTGGGTGGCATGGGGCGGAGGGGGATGAACAACCAGAGATGAACCATAACCACGAAGAGAGGCACGATGGATATGACGATACCTACGGGGAGGGAAGCAGCCGTGTATTGTTCTCTGTGGCTCCAGAATGGGAATTTTTACCAGCAAGTGAGAGGGTAAGAGTCACCATTCTACAACTCTTTACTGATCACCTACTGTGGGCCAGGCACTGAGCAAGGTCTTCAAGGAGTTTGCAGGAGGAATCTAAAAGTGAGAAAAACAGAAAAGAAGCAAAAAGGTTAAGTACAAGCTGTGTGAGAGCACTTAGAAAAGCAGAAGGCTGTCTAATCCAGATTTGGAAGTTCAAGGCAGGCTTGCAGAGAATTTTTTTTTTATTAAAAAAATACTGAGGGCTTCCCTGGTGGCGCAGTGGTTGAGAGTCCGCCTGCCAATTCAGGGGACACGGGTTCGTGCCCCGGTCCGGGAAGATCCCACATGCCGCAGGGCGGCTGGGCCCGTGAGCCATGGCCGCTGAGCCCGCGCGTCCGG
>NC_041233.1:23919179-23933209 GCF_002837175.3 Physeter macrocephalus | reverse complement strand
GCCTGTGCTCCGCAACGGGAGAGGCCACAACAGTGAGAGGCCCGCGTACCGCAAAAAAATAAAAATTTTAAAAAAATAAAAAATTTTTAAAAATTAAAAAAAAAAAAAATACTGAGACCTGAGGGTTGAGTAGGAGTTAACAAAGGGGGAAGGAGGAGCGTCCGGGCAGCAGGTACGGAATGTTTAAAGGTCCAAAGGCCAAAAAGCATGTTTTTGGGAATGGAAGTTCTAGGGTGTACCCAGTAAGTACAGATTGGGGAATGATTTTGTTACCCAAGGATGAATTAAGATGGCGGTCATTCACAAAAAAAATGACAAAAAATACCGTTGGGTATTTTGAAACACACTTATAGATAACTAATAGGTTATAGAAAAAATCATGATGGAAATTTTTAAATGCTTGGAACTGAATATGATAATGAAAATACTAGATATGAAAACTTGTGGGACACAGCTAAAGGGAAACTTAGAAACATCTTAACTTCCATACTTATTTACAGAAGATGGGCTGACAGTTAATAAGCTAAGCATCTGCCTCAAAAAGTTGGAAAAAGGGACTTCCCTGGTGGTGCAGTGGTTAAGAATCCGCCTGCCAATGCAGGGGACACGGGTTCGAGCCCTGGTCCGGGAGGATCCCACATGCTACGGAGCAACTAATCCCATGAGCCACAACTACTGAGCCTGCGCTCTAGAGCCCATAAGCCACAACTTCAGAGCGTGAGTCCCACAAGTACTGAAACCCGTGCGCCTACAGCCCGTGCTGCACAACAAAGAGAAGCCACCACAATGAGAAGCCCGCACAACGCAACGAACAGTAGCCCCTGCTCGCCGCAACTAGAGAAAGCCCACACGCAGCAACGAAGACCCAACGCAGCCAAAAAATAAAAATAAATAATTTTTTTAATTTATAAACAAAATATTCAATAGCTATAGTAAATTGGATCAATAGTTAAAAATCTGCTTACAGCAAAAAGTACCAAACCCAGATGGCTTTATATAAGGGAGAAAAAAAGAAAGTAGGACCAGGTTCTATAGGACCCTGTAAGCTCCAATAAGGAGTTTGGACTTCTATCTTAATGCCACTTAGGAGCCACTGAAGGGTTTTAAGCAGGAAAATGACATAATGAGCTTTGCATTTTGGAATGATGACTTCGCCTGCAAGGCTACAGATGGATTGGAGTGGGATCCAGGTTGGAGACTGCTATAATAATCCAGTTAACAGACGCTGGAAGCCTGGATTAGGGGAATGGCTGCAGAGTTGGAGAGTTGCTAAC
Source organism: Physeter macrocephalus (assembly GCF_002837175.3). NCBI lineage: Eukaryota > Metazoa > Chordata > Mammalia > Artiodactyla > Physeteridae > Physeter > Physeter macrocephalus. Next base: position 23,931,935 of record NC_041233.1, on the reverse strand, counting down.
AGATTTGGAGATTTGGAAGATGTTCAGATCACGCCTGAGGGGTAAGCGTGGGGCATATAAATTGGAGGATGGTAAGGGAGAGGAAATAATTGAGCATGAAACCCAAATTTGTTTGGGTAACTGGGTGTGTGATAGTGCTCTTCGGGGGTTAGGGAGGCTGAGAGAACCAGGTTTGGGTGGAGAATGATGAGGCAATTTTTTGATATGGTGCCTGAGAGATATCCCAGTAGAAATACCTAGTAGGTAGGTAGATATGAGTCTGGACCCAGGAAAGAGGTCTAGGGGATCTTCTAAAAACCTGGGTTCTCCCAATTTCAAGGCCAACCAACCATGAACCCATGAGGTCTGAATCAGTGTCCTAATACCAGCTCTATCTCTTCTGCAAGAGAAGCCGGGAATAGAGACCATCAAAGTGAAAGGAATTTGAATCAAAGAACCCATACTTGCGACGTCCCTGAAACAGACATGTTTGGGAGAAAGGACTTCAAGTGCCCTGTGCCCTTACCCTCCAGCCTCTGGCCCTCCCTAGATGTGAGGTCTCCTTCTTCTTTAGGGAGAAATAGGGAGCAAGGGACTGAAGTGGAGATCCAGAGATGCTATGGAGACATCTTCATGTGTTCATTCAACGAATAATTTATTGAAGCTAAAATTGAAAATTCAATTACCTATCATTCACACTCTTAGGTGAATTTTCATCATCTTCAATGTGAGGTTTAGGTTTCTCTCTTTTTTTTTTTTTTTAAATAGGTGAACATTCACATGTTTCCAAAATCAAACTTACATTTAAAAAGTATACATTGGAAGGGCTTCCCTGGTGGCGCAGTGGTTGAGAGTCCGCCTGCCGATGCAGGGGACACGGGTTCGTGCCCTGGCCCGGGAAGATCCCACATGCCACGGGGCGTCTGGGCCCGTGAGCCATGGCGGCTGAGCCTGCGCGTCCAGAGCCTGTGCTCCGCAACGGGAGAGGCCACAACAGTGAGAGGCCCGCGTACCGCAAAAAAAAAAAAAAAAGTATACATTGGAAAGCCTCATTCCCAACCATTCCCACAGCTGTATTCCATTGTGTTCCATAGTTTAATCAGTAAGGGTAGGTTTTTTTTTTGTTTTTTTTTTTTTCTGTTGGTACAAGGGCCTCTCACTGTTGTGGCCTCTCCCGTTGCGGAGCGCAGGCTCCAGACGCGCAGGCTCAGCGGCCATGGCTCACGGGCCCAGCTGCTCCGCGGCATATGGGGTCTTCCCGGACCGGGGCACGAACCCGTGTTCCCTGCATCGGCAGGCGGATTCTCAACCACTGCGCCACCAGGGAAGCCCAGTAAGGGTAGTGTTTTTGAAGAGAGATTTTGGATCCTGGAGCTCTCTGAAAGTGAGGCCTTGGTGGGTAGGCATTTGGAGACAGCAGGGGACATTGTGGAGTCAGCGAGCAAAAGAGCAAAGGACAGGAAGTGGGGGACATTCCACTGACTTGGTAATTCTTCCTGGAGCCTTAGGAAGGAATTTATCCCCCTGGCTGGCTCAGGAAAACTCTGGATAAAGTGGGGAGAGAAAAACCTGTTTCTGGGATTCATTTATTCTATTCATTTAACAAATAGGGCCTTGTGCTCAAGACTGTGGGGAGCATAAGGGCAAGATCTCCATCCTGGTTTAGCTGGAGACAGGATGTAAACAGACTCACAAGCAAAGGGCACCAACTGTACAGAGCAGCGAAGGTGGGTGTCCATGGAGAAGCCGAGCTAAGTGCTATGGGAGTTCATGCAGGGAGAGCTCTTGGAGGAGTTGGCCCTTTCTCAGCCTCAGACCCAGGCTCAGATGTCATCTCCCCCTGGAAACCTTTCCAATTCTACACACACAAGTAACAGCTCCCTCTTCTGAGCCTCTTCAAGCTTACACTCAACCCCACTGTTGTACTTAACCACACTGTCCTCTAATTCTTTTAATATCTCCCTTACTAGACTGAAAGCTCCCTGATGTCGGGTCCTATCCTTTATTCTCGGTGCATCTCTGAATCCCTAAAACTCTGCACAGTGCCTGGCTTTCAGTGTAGACATCTATTAAATTTATTCCATCTCTCCACAGAGGAGATAGAGTTTAAGCTGAGCCCTGAAGAACTCGTTAGGTTTTGGACAGGTGTAAAAGATAATTAAGGAGGACACAGGCAGATGGATGGGGGTGGGGGGAGGGGTGAAATGTATCTTAAGAGTGATGGGGAGGGGACCATAGGAGATTAAAGCATGTTAAGGTCAGACTGAATTCTTGGTGTCCCCAAGGAGAGGAATCCGGAGGCTGGTGGTCACCTAATGCAGCACAAGGGTTTTTTCAGCTCTAGGAGCAAAATGAGGAGAAGCTGAGATTCATTGGGAGAATCCTTTTCCCAGTGACTTCACCTGGATTTCTATGAAGGCAATTAAGGATGTTATCTCTCTTTTTAGGCCTCATCCTCCCACCCATGCCATGATTCCAGCTAGTCAGGATAGAAGTTTCTAATTTTTTTCTTAGATCAACATCATGACATCTTGATTTCAAGAACTATCAAGGAGAAACTGTAATTTCAGGTCACCCCTGGCATACCAGTTCCATTTTTAAACAACATCTATAGACCAAGGGCCATAATGTTTAACATGAACTGAGCAGGAATGTGACTCTCTTCCTGGCCTTTGGACTGAGAAGGAACCACAGAAAGTCAAATTGCCTCCGGACAAAAAACAAGACAACCGGTTTGAGATCTTTAAAAAAGGTAGGGAGTGATAACATGGAAGCTGGTTAGACCAGCATTCAGGCTGAATTTATAATCCCTCTGAAACAACACAGCCTTTCTGAATTGAAACAGTTCCGTGAAACGAGGCAGGAAGAGGTCCTACCACGCATGCACACGCTCCGCCGCCTCTCCAGACCATGCCGACCAAGCCAAATTATTGACTGTGGACTCAAAATTGATATGCCTTGTGGGAAAGGAGAGGAGGGCTTACTAGCCAGTAGCTGAGCAATCACAGTCCAGTTCCTTAACACAACAAATTACAGGCCTTTTACACAGGAGCACCCTTCTCACTAAGTGATGTGCCTGTTGGCAGCCTGACAAGGGGGTGCCTCATGACACTCAGGAGATGGACGAGATACTTAGCAAGAGCGGGGACTACCTAGCAGTCCCGGTCAACAAACCTCAGAGAGGCTATATGAAAGGTGCCCCAGTGTTTATCCTTTAACACATATGAAGGACCGATCAATTTGTGGAGACCTTAACTTTCTCTAAGCGTAGGGCTGTCTTATTAAGAAGACGCTGATTTCTTCACACCAGGATACTCTTTACAGCCCAGCTCGGAGTTTTCATTGGGAAGAGAACAGTGGGAATGGAAAGAAAGGTTGGATGTAAAGAAATTTCCAAGGGTGAACCTGTAGCCAAGGAGGCCATGACCTTGCTTCTTATTACACTGAGAAAATAAAAGCTATCTGAAAAGAACTTCCTTGTGTTCCCACTTCCAGATCTGCCAGCCGGCCCACAGTATACCTAGCCACACTCCTGAAAATCAATGAGTTGTCCATGCCACTATCTAAAGCCATGCCATCACCATGCCCATGCCCGGTATACCACCTCCTCTGTTTATTCCTATAATTGTCTCCTCTCTTTCCTTTTACCAAAATTTCTTACCCAATTAAATAATTCCTATCACAGAATGCTATAATATATCCCATCTTAAAAAACAAAAACAAAACTTCCTCAGTCTTCCTCACATTCCCCACATTCTTCATCCATTTCTTCCTTACCCTCACTCTCTGAAATTCCTTCCTGTCAGGCTTTCACTGCTTATCATCCGCTGAGAGCAGTCCTGTCAATGTCACCACCGACCTCCACCTTGTAAAATCCATTGGTCATTTCTCAGTCCTCACAAGTGCTTGTCCTCCCACAGGGTTTACCAGAGTCTGGCCCCTCCCTCCCACCTGAAACATTTGTTAAGTGAAAGTAATTTTCTTACCTTGCCGAGCTGCTGCTTCATTCCCCCTTCCTGGATGCTCCTGTTCCAGACCTCTAAATATGAAACTGGCAAAGGGCTCGGTAACCAGACCTCTCCTCTTCCCTACTTACACTCGCTTCCTTGGGGCATTTAGTCCCACGGCTTTAAATACTATTTCTATTTCTTTGTCCACCTAGCCTCGAAGCTTTAAATGTCATTTATATATAGTGATAATTTCCAAAATTATATTTCCAGGCCCATCCTCTTCCTTACACCCTACTTACATACAAATTCCTACTCTACGTCTCCACTTGACTCCAAAAGGCATCACGAACTTAACACACCCTAAATCAGACGTTTAATATTCCTCCTACCAAACTGCTCCTCTCACAATCTTCCCCCAGTTTCGGTAAATGGAAACTGTTCTTCCACTTACTCAGGGCAAAATCTTGGAATCATCTTTGACTCCTTTCTTTCTCTCACATCCCACATCCAATCCATCAGCAAAATCATTTTGATTGTCTTCAAAATATATCCAGAATTTGACTACTTCTCACCACCTCCACCATCACCTTTATCCAAATTACTATTAATTCTCACCCGGATTATAGTAGTAGACCCCAAACTCTCACCTGTAGTAAGACTCTTACCAAATCTCGCTGGGAAGGCCACATAAGGACTGAAAAATGACTGATGGGGACTTCCCTGGTGGTCCAGTGGTTAAGAATCCTCACTCCCAATGCAGAGGGTTTGATCCCTGGTCAGGGTACTAGATCCCACATGCTGCAACTAAAGATCCAGCATGCCGCAACTAAGACCCAGCGCAGCCAAAAATAAGTTTTTTTTTTTTAAAAAGAGAAATGACTGATGGATTTGCCAATGTGGGTCACTGGTAACGTTGATAAGACTTATTTCACTGGATTGATCAGTACGCATAAAAGCTTGACAACTGGATTCCACTGTACGGTGGAATCCTACATGCTCCTTGTTGATCTGTAATAACTCACCAAGCAAATTTCCCTTTCAGAGCCCTTGTATTTGCTCTTCCTTCTGCCTGGACCACCTTTCTTCCAGGTAGTCACATCTGGAATACCTGCTTTCTCTCTCTCTCCTGAATTCAGATTTCTATTAAAATGACAGCTTCTGAGAGAAGATTTCTCTATCAGGCTGTTTAAAATAGCACCATCCACTCTCAGTCCCTTTATTTCTTTATCTTTTCTTTTTCTCTTCATAGCATTTATCACTATTTGCATATATCTCTTTATTGGACGTCTCCCCACCCCACTACACACACTAGAATGTAAGCTCCGTGAGGGCAGGGGCTTTGTTTTGTTCATCCACTGCATACCTAGCCGGGCAAATAGTGGGTACTCCATAAATATCTGTTGAATGAATAAAGAGACATTCGTCTCAAACGCATAGAGTTTCTACCAAGAACGTGCAAGCATACAAAACTTTAAGACCTCCGAATATGCCCCCTTGGACTCCAGGAATGTGGGCTTGCACCCTTAGCGCCTCTCTTTGACGTCCCCCTCTTAGAAGACATACGGTAGCGCCTCCGCCCCCGCTCAAATCTCGGAAAAGGAGGGGCGGAGGGTTTATGTCATCACCCTGCGACCGCCTGCCCCGCGACGCGCCGGGTGCGGGCGCAGCCCTTCGCTCTCCCGGCCTCCCCCTCCCTGGTTCCGCGCTCTGGTTCCGCCATGGAATCCAACAAGGATGAAGCCGAGCGCTGTATTAGCATCGCCCTCAAGGCCATCCAGAGCAACCAGCCTGACCGGGCGCTCCGCTTCCTGGAGAAGGCGCAGCGGCTGTACCCAACGCCGCGAGTTCGCGGTGAGTGTGAGGTGCCGGAGACACGGAGGGGACATTAGAACTGATGGGGGGAATACGGGAACGGACCGACGGGAGCAGTTGGAGGAGGGGGAGGGGTGGCGAGGCGCGGCTACGCCTGCGCACTGAGACGCGCGGTGGCCGCCGGGAGGTGTAGTCTTTGGCTCCCACGCCTCTCCGGGATGCTGGACACCTGATGACAGGGGCGACAGCGACTTCAGATTTCCAGGTGCTTGCAGAACGCTCTGAGATTTGGAGTTCCCAAGAATGAGAGGCGCTGGCAGACGGGGCGAAAGGAACTTACGTGGAAGAGAAATCGAAACTACTTTTCCCAAGGGGCCTTTCGGTGGCCCAAGGCCAGTTGCCGGCCTGAGAAATATTATAGTTCAGGAAAATAAAGATAACTCCTCTGAAGGAGAGAATGAGTTCTATAGAGGGAAAGAGGACTTACGACCTTCGGACGGCCTGAAAAGGCATCTCCATATCTTCACTCCCTTGCACGTCTCCGGGCGAGGGCCAGGGACCACCGTCCCCAAACTAGAGCCTGCCTTTTTCACATTCCACACACCACCTTGGAGCGTCTGACCTGAGACCGGGCTCTTCACTCCTTCCTGGAGACTCTTCTCCCGCTTGCGAGATTCAGAGCGATGGCCTTATCCTCCCCCACCCACCCTCGCCCCCAAGAGTCCATCAGTGGCCGGCCATATGGACGGCTGGACAACCACAGGCTGCTAAGCGGCCCTGGACTGTTTCCAAACCAGAGAGGGAATAGTGAGGTTGTCTCTACTACTGATCACCTTCCTCTACCCAGGAACCCTTTTTTTCTTTAACCTAAGTCTTCTTTGGAGTTTTTCTTCATACACGCTGGAGGGGAGAAAGAGGTTGTCCATTAAAGATAACAGAGTTTGCGCCTGCAATTACCACTTAGTAAAGTGGCCTATAGCAGGTACTCAGAAGACCTGGGTTCTCATCCTAACTGCTACCATGTGATCTTTCTGAGCTTGGGTTTCCTCAACTGGAAAATTAGAGGGTTGGCACAGATAATGTGAATAACAATCATACCCATACGGCTTTTCAGTTTAGAGAGATCTTTCAGTGCATTTTCTCTCTTGAGCCTGCCCTATCAGGGAGGCAGAGCAAAGATCATTATCTTTGTTCTATAGATGAGGAAATACGTCAGAGGCCAGGGACTTACCCGGATTACACAGCTAGAAACTGGAAAGTTCTGTGACTCTCTACATGTTTAGTAAGGGAATGAAATGAAACTGAACAGCAGCAGTCAGCCTTCTAACCCTTCTTACCTGCATTATGCAATTGAGAAGGGGTAATAGTGGTGGAAGAGGCAGCCTGGAATGCCTGAATTTTTCTCCCTTCTGATTCTGCGGGTTGATCTTTGGCCTGTTTGCCTTAGTTTCAGTCTGTATTTTCCAGGACTCCTGAGGTAACCTGCTCAAGGAACTTTTCTGTGAAATCACACTCTGTAAAAGGGGAGCCGTCTGTATGGGGCGGGGGGGGCTTCCAGCTCTCAGCGTTCTGACTCTGGTACTTCAAGTGTTCAGAAACAGGCAGCCAAGAAAGGATGGTAACAACATGGCCTGTGGAGCTCTTCTGTCAGCAAGCCCCCTAGTCCAGTTCAGGTGCTTGGATGGGTGTCCTTCCTGGGGCACAAGTACTGGAATTTGCTCAGGCAGAAGAGTGACCTGCTGCATATTTGTCATATTCATGTTATTCTGAAAAGAGTATATGGCTCGTGATTCCCTGTGAACTTCACCTTGTGCCATCTGCAGCCCTGCACTGAGCTGACAAGGATGTGGGGGTAATTTGGGCTTGAGATGGGGAAACCTTGGTTAAAAAATATTAGGTAGTTTTCTACACTGGATGTTTAACGTTTGAACTCATGCCGGATACGCATTTAATGCAAAGACTTCTTTCTTTTGTTTCATTTGCAAAGTCTCTGCTTGTTGCTAAGTGGTAATAACAAGATTGGTAAGACATGATTGTTCACCTTAAGGAGCTTCCGATCTAGTGAAGGAGACAGAGTTACAGGAAACGTAATATTGCAAACCATAAAACAAGAGGTGTGATTAAACAAAGATTAAGCACAGTATTAGATGCTGAGAACTTAAGGATGGATGTGAAAAATCCAGTCCCTTCCCTCCATGAGTTCAGTCTGCTGAGGTGGAGGGGAGTATGGGGGGCGGGGGCGGCGTGGAGGATAAACTATAAGCAGTATCATGACGGGGACATAAAAATAATTGTAGATCACAGCGAGGGAAGTCTTCAGGGAGTAGAATGGGAGGCCACATTTGAACTGCACTTTGGAGGAAGGTAGCAGACTTGAGAAGGGCATACGGGGAAAAAGACATGGAGGCTGGAAGTTGTAAGAGGTGTGGGGGAAGGGATTGAGTTTAACAGGATGTGGAGGCCGTGTAGGTAGTAATTTGAGTGTAGAGAGGACTATGGTGGGAAAATAGGATGGAGCCAGATGGTGGGAATTCTTTCCTGCCATGCCAGGATATTTTCACTTTATTCTGTAGTTAATGGAAAAACTACTGAAGTTTTTGATAGCAGGAGGAAGATAAGGATACTGTTCTTAAAAAGAACAGCATAGGGGCTTCCCTGGTGGCGCAGTGGTTAGGAATCTGCCTGCCAATGCAGGGGACACGGGTTCGAGCCCTGCTCCAGGAAGATCCCACATGCCGCAGAGCAACTAAGCCGTGCACCACAACTACTGAGCCTGTGCTCTAGAGCCTGCGAGCCACAACTCCTGAGCCTGCGTGCCACAACTACTGAAGCCTGTGTGCCTAGAACCCGTGCTCTGCCACAAGAGAAGCCACACCAGTGAGACACCCGTGTACTGCAACAAAGAGTAGCCCCCGCTCGCCGCAACTAGAAAAGCCCACACACAACAACAAAGACCCAACACAGCCAAAAATAAAAACCAAACAAATAAATAAATTTATTTTTTAAAAAAATAGAGAACAGCATAAAGGGTTAATGAGTGGGAAGAGAGACTCAAGGCAGAAACCTGTTGGGAGACACTTGTCTTGAGTGGGTTAGGAGTTACGAGGGACTGAGATAAGGCAGCATGGATCAGGATAAAGTCACTGGAGGAAAGGTACCGAGCCTTCTGTGAGAGAAGAATGCTGAGGAGAAATGGGGACTCAGAATTCAAGCCTGTGTGACCAGGAAGAAACCAAGGCTGAAGAACATGGGTGGGAAGAGGTGGGCAGAGTGCAAGGTGCCTGTGGGATGTTCCAGAGAAGCTGTCAGCTTGGAGCTCAGGAGAGAGCTCCCGATTCCAGCTGAAAGTCTGCTGTCATCAGCTGGATGGAGCTCACTGGAGTTGTGCCTGGCTGAGGTCACTGTGGGAAAGTGTGAAGCGTGTAGCAGAGGCTGCTGCAGGCACAACCATTGCCACATTTGCCCTTAGGCAATAGGCAGAGACAGAGGAAGCAGGAGAGAGAGCTAGAGCAACAGCAGGAAGAGGCAGTCCCAGGAGAGGGCAGTGGCCAGGTAGCCATGGAGCCGTGTGTCAGGGAGGCTGTGAGCAGCACTGTCAGTTGCTGCAGAGGGCACGTGGGAAAAGGGCAGGTCGAGAAATGAAAGGGAGAGGGGCAAGAGCATGGGTGGAAGGTTGGTCTTGGAGAAGTGGAAGGACAGACGGAGGGCTGGGGTGAGAGGAGGCTCAGAGAAACCTCGAAGGGTCAAGGGACCTCACAGTGAAAGGACGTGAGGGGACTTCACACTCTGCCGCAGGAGGTGGGATGGGGAGGCACCGAGGGCTGGACAGATGTAACGGGGCCCTGAGCTGGGAAGTCACAGGGCAGGGGGCCAGTCTGTCCCTTTCTGAGAGTTTCTATCCAGCTCCTGCAGCCTGGTAGCCCTTGGCTTCACTGCAGGCTTAGCGACAATGATGGAAGGCACTGTGTTTTCCAGGGAGCTGATGAGAACATCTGCAGGCCTCAGTTTCCCCAGCATACAAAGTGAGGGTTAGCCATGGAGGACAGCTCGGCTGCCTCAGATTCAGTGGAAGCACCTGGCACAGAGACTGACACAGTTCAGAATGAGTAGCTGGTAATATTGTGACCTGGGCTGATGAACTGGCCAGCCACGGGAGCAGGCTGGCCAGGGAGGTGAGGGAACCCAAGGTGGGGCGCTGGGGAACTCAGGGCTTCAGAAGGTAAAGTCTCAGCACTCAGCAGGCTTTGGACCTAGTTGTAACCTTGAGATGTCAAGCCGTCCCAGACTCCAGGTCCATGCCAAAGGCTGCCCAAGGTTCTGTGCAATGGCTGGCTCTGGGGTCCAGGCTAAGTCAGGAAGGCCAGCACACGGGAGAAGGGAGGATTGGTAGCTGAGAGAGTTTGGCATTCAGGGTCCAGGAATGAGGGATGTTCCACGGCTGGCAAGGTCCAGGGTGGGGCTGTCTATTGAAGGACTGAGCGCACCCCGCCATTGTGCGATCAGTCCTTCCATTTACCTTATTTCATGGAATCTTACTTACCCCCCTAAACAACTCTGTGAGGGCAGGGACTGCGTCTTCACTGAGGAATTAAATAACTTGATAAGGCCACATGGCTAATTAGCAAAGGCCCCAGACTGTCCAGCCCCACTCCCAGGCTCTTTCCCTAATCCAGCTTCTCTCTCCTCACTTAGCTTGGGCACTGCAGGTACATGGAGACACCTGGAGATGAAGTTACAGTAACAGATGACACAGTGTTTGCTGGGCATTGTGCTCAGTACTTTGTAAGCATTTGCTCATTTACTGATTTACTCTTTCAAGTTTCTTTTTTTTTTTTTTTTTTGCAGTACGTGGGCCTCTCACTGTTGTGGCCTCTCCCATTGCGGGGCACAGGCTCCGGACGCGCAGGCTCAGCGGCCATGGCTCACGGGCCCAGCCGCTCTGCGGCATGTGGGATCCTCCCAGACCGGGGCACGAACCCGTGTCCCCTGTATCGGCAGGCGGACTCTCAACCACTGTGTCACCAGGGAAGCCCTCTTTCAAGTTTCTTGAGGGAGATAGTTTTACATGGAGAAGCTAAGTTAACTTGTCCAAGGTGACTCTGATGCAAGTGGCAGGCCAGGTTTGAAGCCGGGCAGTCTGACTCTCCAGTCTGGGTTTGAGGAGGGGCCTCCCCTAGTAGCTTTGGCCGTAGAAATGCTCTCACATCTACCTGAGCTGCTACTGCTCCCACCCCAGCTCTGGTCTCTTCCACCGATTTCCCTTCTTTTTAAATGTGTGCCAGCTTTACAGGGAAGGGGCAGAGTCAGGATTTGAACCCAATCATGTCTGTCTGACTCCATTGCCACATTAAGCTATTCTATCTCCTACTCTTTTGTTACTTTGCCTGTCAGCCACTGTGCCATGAGGGATGTAACAGTGAGACAGGATGAGGCAGTCACATTTGGGGCCTAGCAGAGGGGATGTCCAGGCCACAAGAGAGACTTAATTGTCGACAACCAGAAATCTTGAATTGCCACCTCAAATAGGAACGTTCTATGTGACCCAGAGCACATCCATTCCCCTTTGGGCTCTCTTTCTGCAGTGTAGGGAAATTAGAGGGGCTGATTCCGTGTAACTGCCTAAAAAGCTTCCAGAATCTTCCCTGAAAGGTACTGGAGAGAGTCCATCCCATCTCCTGGCTGATGCTCCTGTTCATCTACAGCAACTGAATGGCTGGTCATTTTGTCCTTAGGGCATCAGCCTGGACCACTGGGGCTTCCAGAGAAATCGAAATAAACAGCTTCTTTAAAAGCCCTAGGAAACCAGCAAACCAGCTCCTCCCTCAGTGCCATCTTGATCAGCATCGCTTTACCTGTTGGTTTCTTCCTTTGCCATTTCCTTGGTGCCTGGCATAGACCTGGAGCCTGGGACAGCCTGACGTCTCATAGTTACAACAGGGTCCAAAGCCTGCTGGGTGCTGAGACTTTGCCTTCCTAAGACTTGCAGCTCCCCAGCGCCCACACCTTGGGTCCCCTCGCCTCCCTGGCCAGCCAGTTCATCAGCCCAGGTCACAGTATTAGCAGCCCCTCATTTCGAACGTTTACTCTATGTCAGTCTTTGTGCCAGGTGCTTATACACGTCTCATTTCATCCTTATCTACTGTGAGGAAAGTGAGATTCAGAGCAATTTCACAGATCAGCCAGGGTCAGAGTGTTAGGAAGTGGCTGAGCTGAGATTTGAAACCTGGGTCTTTGTGAATGAACTTCTCTCTTGCAACAGCTGTGCTGGAAGGGGCTCCGCCTGCCAGCCTCGTGTGGTCTGGGATAGCAACGTAGTCAAGAGCGTGGTTTCAGGAGCTGGACATCCTGGAATTTAAGCGCTGCTACTCATCTTGTATAGCCACAGGCAAGGTGATCAAACGCAGCTCCTTCCTTAACAGGGATGGCAGTAATAAGACCCAGCTCTAAAGTCACTATCAAGATTAAATGGGCGAATACATGCAGAGCACCGTGTCCAGGCCTGCTGACTCATAGTGAGCACTCATCACTCTCTCCTTTCTGAGCGCCTTCTCAGGCTTTGCTACAGGAGCCTCTCCACCCCATCATGCAGGGCAGGCTCACCTGTCAGCCTCTGTATTTGGATTTCCCAGCTGCTGACTCAGTGAGAACACGTGAATTTACTGCAATTCACGGGCAGCGGTGGCTCAGGACACAGTGGTCCACTTGAGCCCCAGTGCTCTGCTCTCAGCGAGCCCTGCTCCAGGCTTTGGGTGAGACCCACATGCGTCGCAGTAGAGAGTGTCTGACACCCAGCACGGTGCCTGGAGCCCTGCAAGCACCTGGCACATTTGAAGGAAGCTGATGACCATCCAGGCTTGGGTTTGAATAACTGTGACCCTCTCTGAGGGTGACAGCTAAGGCCCTGTATAGACTATGAACATTGAAGTAGGACATTTGATGTGGCCAGCCATTTGGAAAAGGTAAACAGTAGCAAGCAGTGAGCACAGCAGATGTTAGCCCTGAGTCTCACACCACC
>NC_041233.1:23902591-23918679 GCF_002837175.3 Physeter macrocephalus | reverse complement strand
CGGAAAAAAAAAAAAAAAAAGAAAGAAAGAAAAAAGTATATAAGATAAAACTAATTAAACTGTGTACTTAAAATGGTGAATTTTATTGAATGTAAATTATACCTTAATACCAGAATTTTTTTTAAAGTATATATACACAAAAATTAAAGTGGATCACAGTCCTAAATGGAAGAACTATACTATAAAAACACTTAGAAGAAAATATAGCAGTAAATATTCATGATCTTGGATTAGGCAATGATTTCTTAGATATGACACCAAAAATACAAGTTTAAAAGAAGATCAACAAGTTGGACTTTATAAAATTTTAAAACATTTGTGCTCCAAAGGACATAATCACGAAAGTAAGAGACAGCCCACAGACTGGGAGAAAATATTTTGCAAATCATATATAAGATAAGTGATTTTCACCTAGCATATATAAAGAACTCTTGCAACTTAATTAAAAAATGAGCAAAAGATTTGAATAGACATTTCTTCGAAGAAGATATACAGAGACTTCCCTGGCACAGTGGTTAAGAATCTGCCTGCCAATGCAGGGGACAGGAGTTCGATCCCTGGTCTGGGAAGATCCCACATGCCTCTGAGCAACTAAGCCTGTGAGCCACAACTACTGAGCCCACACACCACAACTACTGAAGCCCACGCACCCTAGAGCCCATGCTCCGCAACAAGAGAAACCACCACAATGAGAAGCCCATGCACCGCAACGAAGAGTAGCCCCGGTTCACCACAACTAGAGAAAGCCCACTCGCAGTGACGAAGACCCAATGCAGCAAAAAAAAAAAAAAAAAAAAAAAAAAAAGAAACAACTTGTGAAAAAAAATTTTTTTTTAAGATATACAAATGCCCTATAAGCATTTATGAAAAGCTGTTTAACATTACTGGTCAGTAGGGAAATGTAAATCAGCGCTACAGTGGGATACCATTTCATACTACCAGAGTGGCTATAATCAAAGAGGTGGATAAGAACAAGTATTGGCAAGGATGTGGAAAAACTGGCACCCTCGTACATTGCTGGAGGGATTGTAAAATGGTAGAGCCGTTTTGGAAAATGGTTTGGTAGTTCCTCATAACGTTAAACATGCAGTTACCATATGACCCAGCAATTCCACTTCTCAGTATATACCCAAGAGAAATGAAAACATATGTCCACACAAAAACTTACATATGAATTTTCATAGCAGCATTATTCATATCGAAGTGGAAACAACCCAAATGTCCATCAACAGATGAATGGATAAACAAAACATGATATATCCATATAACAGAATATTATTTGTCAATAAAAAGAAATGAAGTAATAATCCATGCTACCACATTTGATGGGCCTCAAAAACGTTACGCTAAGTGAAAGAAGCAAATCACAAAAGACCACATATTGTATGATTCCATGTATATGAAATGTCCAGAATAAGCAAATCATAGAAATAGAAAGATTAGTTGCTTAGGCCTGGGGGACTGGGAGGAGTTGGGGGTGAATGTTAATAGGGTGATGATAATATTCTAAATTAGTATATTCACAGAGTTGCAGAACTCTGTGAATATACCAAAAACCATTAATATAATAACTGTTATATAATTAGTAATATAATAATAATTAATATAATTAAATTAATATAATTTAATAGGTGAAATTTACGGTATATAAAAATATGTAAATTATATCAATGAAACTGTTTTTTAAGTACATGTTTTTCAAATCCATAGAATTGAACACCTAATAAAAGGGCACATTTTACTGTAGGCAAATTATACCTCAATTAAAAAAATTTTAACACACATGAAAAAGTACATAAAATGAGCTCTAGAAGTTTTAAAACATAAATTATAGTTCTGTAATTAGGGTCTCATTTAGTGTAAATAGGGTAAATTTTTCACTAAGTAAAGGAAAGCAAAGAGAAGCCATGAGCGTTTTGGTTCAAATTTTATTTATTGTCTGTCTCTGCCAACAGAATCTCAGCCTACATTTTTTGTGTGCCTAGAACAGTGCCTGGCTCATAGAAAATTCTCAGTGCACATGTATGGAAGAAAAGAAGGATGGAAAGGACCATGACATCTCAAATCCACCATCTCCTGGAGAGGCCCATTGGAGCCACTTCCAAACACTTTTTTTTTAATTGTGGTAAAATTCACATAACATAAAATTTACCATCTTAACCATTTTTAAGTGTACAGTTCAGTAGTGTTAAATATATTCACATTGCTGGGCAACAAAGCTCCAGAACTTTTTCATCTTGCAAAATGGAAATTTTATACCCATTAAATAACAATACCCCATGCCCCCTGCCACCCAGCCCCTGGCAATCACCATTCTACTTTGTGTCTCTATGAATTTGATGTCTCTAGATACAACACATAAGTGGAATCATACAGTATTTGTCTAACTGTGCCTGGCTTACTTCACTCAACACAAGGTCTTCAAGGTTCAATTATATTGTAGCAAATGTCAGAATTTCCTTCCTTTTTAAAGCTGAATAACATTCCACTGTATGGATATACCACATTTTGCTTATTGTTTCATCCATCAATGGACATTTGGGTTGTTTCCATCTTTTGGCTACTGTGAATGATGCTGCTATGAACACGGGTGTACAAATCTCTTTGAGACCCTGCTTTCACTTTTTTGGGGTATATACTCAGAAGTGGAATTGCTGCATCACATGATAATTCTAGTTCTAACTTTTTGAGGAACCACTATACTGTTTTCTATACCATTTGCACCATTTTAAATTCCTACCAACAGTGCACAACACTTCTAAGCACTTTTATGCCTCTCCACTCTCAGCCCAGGTCCAAATTACCCCAACAGTCAAGCCCACCGCCCCCACGCCTACAGGTAGTAAGCTGTAAAGAGCCGAATGAGGGCGATAAATCTGCAGTATCCTATATGTTCTAGGAATTCGGAGACAGAGTGAGAACAGATTCCCAGAGGAGGAAGGATGAGAGTTCAGCCCTGAGCATGTGAAGGCAGCTTTTCTCATTCTCTAACCTAGGCCTCCCCCCAACTCACATTTCCATTCCCTCGGAGGGGAGGAGGGGGGGTAATCTGAGGGCTGGCGACAGAATAGTAGAGCTGATTTGGGCTGGCACATCTCGGAGGACAGGAGAGGGGCTTGGGTTCCCATGAGAGAAGGGCTGAGGACTGGAGAACCTGCCCCAGTGGCCCCTAACCAATTCTCAGCCTCCAAAAATTTTGACTTTTGCTATCACTGATTGAGCAAATATATTACAAACCTGTGACTTCAGTAACAATGTTAAGTGAATACATATTTTACTCACCAAAATTGCATCTATGGACATTTAAAAAGCAGCAGGACAAATATGAGCCAGATGTGCTGTGGACACAGTGTACAGACAGCACCGGGCAATCCTCCTTGGAACCTGCCGACCCCTGGTGGTAACTTCAAACCCTCTTTTAAGTCCCCCCAGAAGTTGGCAGCTGGAAGAACGGGAACTGCACACTCCACCAAGGGGCTAGAGGAAGGGCAGACCTAGGGCTTATATTTATCTTTACATCTTTAACTCACTTCACATGTCACCAGTCCTATGAAGGAGGTATTGTTATTATTATTCCCATTTTACAGATGAGGAAACCGAGGAACATGGGGCAATGGAATGAGCTTGAACTGGAGAGGAGAGACCCGCAGTCTAGCATGATTTTGCCATTGACCTTGTTCCTTTATCTTTGAACTGAGGGGGTGGGACTGGATGACATCAAGAGCGATTCTTTACAGCAGAGCTCAGCTGCCAGCTGCTGCCTCTCCCCAGCCCCACCCTGTCACTGCTCCCTGGGTTCAAGCCTGGGGTGGGTTGGGGGCGGGGGCAGGAGGAAGAACAGAGGCCACCCTGCAGGGCACTGGGCAAATGCTTGACTGCTTTCTGGGGCAAGTCCAAGTCTGGAAGGAGAAGGTTAAGAAGAAATTTCCACGGCCCTTTCCCCAGCCAGGGATTTTCCACTCTGCCCAGGCAGACATGCCTCTCCCAGGATCTGGCAATCCACAGGTGTTAATGAACGGCTCGGCTGAGTGCTAGGAAGAGTGTAAGATCTGATTCTGGTTCCAGCCCTGGGAAAAGGGGCAAGTTTGTGGGGAAGGCATGACTGCCCCAGAAAGATGAAGAGGCAGGGTGGGAACTAGGATGGTGTAAAACAAAGTGTTCAGTCTTAGAAGAATCCCAGAGAGAACAGTGGGGACAGGAACCATCAGGGGAAACTTCCTAGAAGAGGGGACCTGAGCTGGAGGGCCAGAGGAGGGAGGAGGTTTTCCGGGGCAGACAGGAGAGAGCAGAGCAGATGAGATGGGGAATAACGTTGGACCAGCTTTAAAAAGGTTGCCATGCACACAGGGATAGTGCAGTGGCCAGGGGAGAGCTGGATGAGAAAAGTGGAAAGTTTGGTGAAGCAGATGGTGCAATACAGGAGACAAATTGCAGTCACAGGGGCTTCACTGTGGCCTTTGCACTAGCTGTTCCCTCTGCCGGAAACACCCTTCCCTCACAGCGTCACGTGGTTGGTTCCATGTCGGTCATGCTCCACAGGGAAACCTTCCCTCGCCACTCCTGCTACAGCAGCCTCTAGCAACATCTCCGTGCTTCATTTTCTCCCGAGCACTCACTACCTGCACTTTCCCTGTTTCTTTCAGTGGCCACCTCCCTCCTGGAGGATGGGAGTTCCATGAGAGCAGAGGCTGTGATCTGGCTTGTTCTTCATCGACTCCTCAGAGCCAGGCACATAGCAGGCCCTCCATAAATATTGTTGAGTTTAACTGAACTGCAACTGGGTGCTATGATAAAAGGAAGCCTATAATAATATTGTCGTTTTTTTCCTGAGCACTACTATATGCCAGGCACTGTGCTAAGCGCTTTACCAACATTATCTCATTTATTCCTCTGAACAATTCTATGAGGGAGGTACTACTATTATCTCTGTCTTAAAGGTGAGGAAATTGAGGTCCAGAGAGACTGGTTACGTTGCTCAAGGACACACAGAGCCAAAATTTGAACCCACACGTTTATCCTCTCGACTAGCACTATCTGATAGAAATATGAGCCACATAAGTAACTGAAAATTTTTCTAATAGCTACATTACAAAAATAATTAGGCAAAAGTAATTTTAATAAGTTTAAATATTTAATAATATTTAAAAATTTAATCTGATATATTAAAATACTATCATTTCAACACATAATCAATATAAAAATATTAATGAGATATTTTTACATTTTATTTTACTAAGTCTTCAAGATCTGGTGGCTAGTTTACATGTAAAACACTTGCTAAATTTTTATCAGAAAACGATCTGTGTTTAGAGTTCCTAAAATTTGCAGTTGAAAAAGTAGATCCTCATATTCAAGTTGTTCCAAACATACTTAATTGTTTTCTAAGCACTGCATGGAGTATCACTTTTTAAGCTTAAATGTAAACTGATTAAAATTAAATAACGTGATAACTCAGTTCCTTGGCTGCACTAGTCACATTTCAAGTGCTCAACAGCCACGTGTGACAAGTGGCCACTGTGGGCTGTGCAGCCTCATCTGGTGTGAAGGCAGGTTGGGTGTGAGAGGCCCGGGGGAGGGATTTGGAGCCGACTGGGGAGCAGCTGTGGGAGGGAAAGGGTGGGCAGCTGAGGTGGCAGACCTGGGCCCACCTAAAAATGAGTCGGGATGACCAGTCACGAATCCCACCAAGTAGCACAGCTCTGGCCCACTCACAAGGGGATCCCTTCCTATGGGCGCTATGTAGGTCTGGGCTTCTGCCCACCAATAAAGTGATGGCCCTAAGACCCCTGGGTGGAGCAAATGGTGGCTCCTCTCAGAGCTTCTATCCCTTCCAGCACCACTATGAAGGGGTCCTGCGGGCGGGGGCGGCGGTGAGCCTGGATCTGGGCAGGCTCAAGCTGGGGATGGAATGATCTGTGGGCAGCTGGAGGGCATGGTCAGGAGTGGGGCCCTGGCTAAACAACTCTGGAGTTAAGTACACCTGAGTTCCAATCCCAGCTCAGCCAATTCTTTGCAGTGTGACCTCAGACAAGTCAAGTCCCCTCTCTGAGCTCTGACTTCCACATCTAGAAAACGAAGACCAATAATGAAATGCTTGAGACTCTGATGATACCTACAGACTGCCCAGCTCATAGTAAGTGGTCAATTAACAACAGCTAGTCTTCCTAGATAATGTTCTTTTCTTGTTAAAAACAGGAAAGTAGACTGGAGAATGTTCGCGATCACTGGAAAGCAGACGTCCAAAGTGAGCTGTAGACGGAGTGAGTTAATCTGGGTGTACGAGGGCTCCTTCCTCAGGGCTCCCGCACTTCCCCTCTGTGACACAGACCCGGTTAACCGGTTAACCATTGGGAGTGGGGAGGGGGATATTCCACTCCCACAGGCCCTGGGTGCTGAAGCATGATGTAAGAATGGCCAAGAGCCACCTTCCAGAAATGGGGAGGGTGAGTCAAACTGAATCAGGAGCAGGTGAGGTCACCCTGGGTCCCTGGAGTTACTCAGAGTGACCCTGGTACATGCCTGGCAGGAGTGACGGGTGAACTGGGCTCCAGGAAAGCAGGTGGGGCTGGAAACCACCCAAGACAAGGAAACTGACGGATGGAAACTCCTGGCAGGCAGAGCATGGCCTGAGAGGCAGCAGGCAGAGGCTGCAAGTGGCCTTGGTCTGGGTATTTTTGAGGGTGAGGCAGCTCCAACTCCCTCTCCCAGTGAGCACCCCACTTGAGCCAGGAATACTGGTCCCGGACCCCAGCCTTCCCCAGTTCAACTCCCCAGCCCCCAAACCTTTGCTCTGCTGGGTCCTCCCAAGTGTGGGAGCTGAGACAGCCCTGAGCCACCCTCTGTCCTCTGCCTGCCAAAGGTCTGTCTTGGCTCTTGTCACTTTGTCCTGCCAACATTTTCAACATTTCCTCCCTTGTCTGTCACCCCCTACTGGGACTGGTGCCCCTGGAGGTAGGACAAGTGTGTCTTGCTCACTGCTATATGTCCTGGGCACAGCTCAGACTCTGATACCCCACTGAGTGCTTAGGAGATACTTGCTGGGGCAATAGACTCAAGACCTTGGTGGGTTCTCATCACATTTCTAACGCTCGTTATGTGGCTGTGGGTCAGCCTCTCTGAGCCTTGTCTCCACATCTGTAAAGTAGGAAACATAATCCCCACGAAGAGCCTGGGAGAACCAGGTCAGAAAGTGGGGAGGATGAAGCATCCAGCCAGCTCTAGGAAGTTTCTGATGGGTCACCCTTCAGACACAGCTGTGAGCAAGTCACCCTACAGAAGAGGAAACTGAGGCACAAGGAAGCCATGCTAAAAGCATGCCCAGGGAGGACTGGTGAGCCCTCCTTGCCCCACCCATACCCCCACCCCTGGCCCTGGTTTCTCCCTTTGGGATCTCTGGTTAGATCACTCTCATTCAATTTCCCTGGGAGTTTCAATCCAGAGGTCCTGAAGTGTGCCATCCTGTCCCTGCTTTGGGAGATGGCCTTTCCCCATCATCTTCCTGTATGGGATGGGGCCTGGCTCCTGGCGGTAGGGAGGGTGCTGGAGACAGCACACATGGCTGCCTCTGGTGCTGGGTGCTGGGGTCACAAAGCCTGGGCTGTGTGTGTGTGTGTTCATCACTCCAAAAATATTCACTGGATCCTCACTACACCCCAAGACGGAGGCAATTCAGCCTAATGGTGAGATGCTGGGACCCTTCCTAAGTTTCAGTCTCCTACATGAAAAAGAGGGCTCTGAGCATGACGCACGTCCAGTACTCAGCACAGGGCCCAGCTCATCATTAACACTTAAGATATAGCAAGTGTTTTTGTTTTTGTTTTTTTTTCGGTACGCGGGCCTCTCACTGCTGTGGCCTCCCCCGTTGTGGAGCACAGGCTCCGGACGCGCAGGCTCAGCGGCCATGGCTCACAGGCCCAGCCACTCCACGGCACGTGGGATCTTCCCCGACCGGGGCACGAACCTGCGTCCCCTGCATCGGCAGGCGGACTCTCAACCACTGCGCCACCAGGGAAGCCCATAGCAAGTGTTTTTGTTTGTTTTTTAGACTGTCAGCCCTGTGAAGGCACGAGGGATACTTGTTTGGCCATTCTTACCCACAGCCTTTACCTTTAGTAGGTACCCAGGTAGGTGAATGAATGTGTGGAAGGAAGGAGAGAAGGAAGAGATGGAGGGAGGAGGAGGGGGAGAAGAGAGGAAGGAGCAGCTCCGTTCTGGGCTCTCCCAGTTTCCGTGCCCACTGCATCCTCCCTCTCCCACCCAGGAGCTGCCTCAAGGCTCCTATCACTATGTGCTGCTGCGTGTGGTCCAGGGAGGAGAGCTGAGCTGAGATGGGAGTGCTGGGTCTAAATCCTGTTGCCAGTTGACTGAACTTAGCCTCCTCAGTGTTCTCCTCTGTAAAATGAGGATGATCGGACCAACTACCTCACTGAATTGTAGGAAGGTCCAAAAGATGTCTATGAAAACACTGAATACATTCGTACACTGAAGAGTGTTAGGGATTAACCTGGTGGAGTGATAGGCAGTGTGGGCTCTGGAACCAGACTTCCTACATTCAAATTCCTGCTCCACTGATTGCAAACCTTGGGCAAGATGCTTAACCTCTCTGGGCCTCAGTTTCCTTATCTGTAAAACAAGGAAAATTACAGTACTCACTTCAGAGTTGTGAGATTTAAATGAGATAATGTATGAGAAGCTCTTAGATCAGTGGAGAGCGCATGACAGGCGCTCAATAAATGGTGGCCATGATAACAAAGCCTGCTCTCAGGAAGGATTCTGTGAATTATTTCTCACTAAAGTGTGAATGAGTAACAAGACTATGCCCCCTCTCTCAGAGGAATTTGAATCTTAACAGGAATTAAAGGAGTGAAATCCCATCTAATGATAGAATTTTTAAAAGTAAAGGAGGGGGCTTCCCTGGTGGCGCAGTGGTTAGGAATCCGCCTGCCAACGCAGGGGACACGGGTTCGAGCCCTGGTCTGGGAAGATTCCACATGCCGTGGAGCAACTAAGCCCGTGCGCCACAACTACTGAGCCTGCGCTCCAGAGCCCGCGAGCCACAACTCCTGAAGCCTGGGTGCCTAGAGCCCGTGCTCTGCAACAAGAGAAGCCACTGCAGTGAGAAGCCCACATACCACAACACAACGAAGAGTAGCCCCCACTCACCGCAACTAGAGAAAGCCTGCGCGCAGCAACAAAGACCCAACGCAGCCAAAAATGAATAAATAAAATAAATACATTTAAAAAAAAAAGTGAAGGAGGAATATAGGGGGTAGACAAGGGCCTTCCTAGGGTCTCTCACAATCCCAGTTGCTGCCTGCCCCACAAATCCTGCCAGGTCCCAGAGGAGGACCACACACAGGGGAAGGGAGAACACAGTCTCAGTCCCCAAGGAACCTCCCCGCTGCTTGGAGAAACAGGAAGCACCTAGACCCCAGGACAGTGCATAACTCCAGCTAAATATGGAGTGCCTTTGGCAGCATGGTGGGCAACAGCCCAGGCCCAGCTATCAGAAAGGCTCCAGGAACCCTCTAGGGAACAGGAGCCAGGGCCAGAGGTGGGGATGGGCACCAGATGTGATGAGGACTGACCTGGGACCAGTGAGGAAGGGGTGGGGAGCCTCATCTTCCACATCTATGTTTTCTCTACTAGGACCTTAGTACCAGGCTGGCACCTGTAGTAGAAGGGCCATGCATTCTGGAGTCAGACTGCCAGGGCTCAATCCAGGCTCTACCTTTTTTCAACTGTGTGACATTTTGACCTCAGCGTGGAGGACGCAGGTAGAGTTAGAAGCTGGCATCCATCTCCCATCTCTTCTGGTCCTTCTTTGGAGAAACATTCCTCCTGTCTTCCTTTTCAGCTCATTGGAACAGGTGAGGAGGCTGCAGCCATGGGGCCTGTGACCAGACCCACCAATCAGCACTAAATCTTCCTGGGCAGGGCCTTTTATCTGTGTGGTCGTGTGACCACCAACTGTCTAATTAGAGTAAGTCCTGGGACCTGTGTCGCAATTACTAAGAAGAGACCCTTTTCTACTGACCTGGAATTTGGGATGTTATGAACCTGGAGCTGCAGAAGACCACTCATGGCAGAGTGGAAGGATTCAGTCTTTATGATGTTTTTGAGCCTCCTTCAGTTTCCCCCGAGCCAGTAAATTCTCTTCTTGGCATAAACCAGTTTGAGTCAGGCTTTCTGTCATTTGCATCAGAAAGAGTCTGAAATTTCCATGGTGAACTTTCTTAACCTCTTTATAAATTTCAGTTTCCTCATCTACAAAAAGGGGATGATGATAATAGCATTTTTCAGGAGAAAGGAAGGGTTGTTCTAGGATGATTAAAAGAATTGGACAGGGTCCAACACTTCACATAGAGCTTGACATATGTCAGACATTCAAAAAACATCAACTTTTAGGTGCTCTGTGTTTGTTAATGAATCCGGCCCCAGGAGGTGAACTGCAAGGGCATCTGGGAAAAAGCCTCTTCCTGTAACTCTGAGGGGTCCCAGGAATCTCTGGGGGTGGTGGTGGTGTGGGGGGCACACTGCAGGGAGGACTGCCTTGTCCATGCAGATCACAGGTGCCACCAAGAAAGACTCTAGTGGGTGTCATGATTAATTTTCCTAGTCCTCACGATCTAATCAAGCCCATTTTACAGGTGAAAGATGTGAGGCTCAGAGATTATGTCCAATCCAATGCTAAATCCAGCACCCACTCTACTGGCTCAGTCCCTCCCTTGGATCACATCAGTGTGGTCCCATGGTGGGGCAGGTCTCAATCCCAACTAGGCTAAATTAAGTGGATCTGTAGTTGTTAAATGAGGGCTTCCGTTAGCAATTCTAGGCAGTTTTGAAAGGTCAAAAAGGCGTTATAAACACCCTCTCCCTTCCTCCCTGAGGGCGGCTCTATCTTTAACCCGTCGTCTCCTGCACAGGGAACTTTCTGGAGAAGGCTCCAGGCGGTTTACCCCCCAGAGAGAGCCTGAGGCAGTTTTGCTAGAGGAAACCACGCAAGCCTCAAGGCTTGGCACTACCCTTCCTTCCGGACAGGCTAGGATGCCTGGGGGTGGGGGTGGGAACGGCACCTCCTACTTCCCTCCAGATAACCGCCAACCGGCCTGATCATTCTCACGCCTGGGAATTGAGCTCACCTTGGTCTTTTCCCACGTAGCCTCCTTGAGCCTCAGTTTCCTCACCTGTAAAATGGCACCCACCTATTTCAGGGTCGTTTTGAGGGCATAACGGTGGGAAAAGTCCCAGGGTGTTCAGCACAAGGATCGGCACAAAGTCATGAGTGTTCAAACCCTCCCCCCAAACAGAGAGAGGGAGGCACCTGTGTGCTGGCGAGGACAGAGAGGACTCGAACCCGGGTCTTTTGTGACTCTAAGCCCAGACCTTTACCTCCAGTAACTTCTGCCTCTTTTACTAGTGAGATCCTCCCCACCCCCTTCCCTAATACTTTTCCTCCTCAGCCTCCCCCCACTCTCCGCCTCCACCTGGCAGACCTTGGGGACCTCCCAGCCGCACCCCCAAGGAGCCAGACCTCCTGGGCCTGAACTGCTGGTAAGAAAAACTGTTTCCTCCCCAGTCCATTCACCCAGCTCCAAGTCTAGCCAGCCCCGCCAGAGGAAAAGGCCAGCGAGATGCTCCGCACCTCCACCCACGACCGTCTCCTGGACACAGCTCCACTGTAGCCAGGACGTCCATGAGAAGTGGGACCATGTGCCCGTGGGTCTTCCTGCCGGATGGGAAGCGAAACCTGTCACCCCCTCTAATGCCCCAGTGGGGTCTCACCCAGTCTGCCTCGGGTTGGTGCCTTCCGACGGCAGAGGCGGTATCTCAACCTCAGTGGCCAATGAAAAGGCTCACGGGGGTGCTTTTAGTTGTCACGGCAACTGTATCTTGCTACCCCCATCCGGCAGAGCCCACTTTTCCAGGGACCAGACAGGTCACAGTCTGCGGCCCCAGTTCTACCTTAGGATGGGGGGGAAGTGTCAAAGTAGAGGGACAGTTAGGGCCCAAACCCTTCACAAATGCTAACAGTGTAGAGTGAACAACACTGATCAGAGAAGGCTTCCTGGAGAAGGAGCTCTATGAGTAGGGTTCTGTTAGAAGGGACAAGGAAACCCAATGTACTGTATTGAAGTGGCCATAGCACTGCAGGGGCAGGGCACAGGGCTGGGCAAATTTAGGTAGAAATGAGTGGAGAAGGTGCTTAGCACGCAGTTTAAGGCTTCCAAGCCGAGACTCACCCAGGACAGGGTGGGGGACCAAGATGAGCAGCCAGCCACAGCCGAACTGTGGGTCTCACAGACCTTCATGCAGGAAGAGAGAACCAAGGGTCACCGAGGCCATTACCTTGCCTCTGGGCAGCTTGCACTCCATCTTCAGTACAGTCAAGTCCAGCCTTGGGCATTCATTAACCTCGTACTCTACCCAGGAAAGAGAAAGGTGACCAGGTTCACTGTCCCCATTTTACAGATGAGAAAACTGTTGCCTGCCTGGTAAAGTATCTCACCCTTGGGCCCTAGGGCCTGGCGTTGGGTCCAAGCAGGGCTCTCCAGGCCTTTAATTCCATGGTGTGGTAGCTTGTCCAAGGAAGCCCCATGCCATAGTTCTGATGCTGTTCACCCTTGCTGATGATACAGGGATGCTGTGGCCACCTGAACCGCATATTTAACAAGTCAGGTGAAACAGCACAGAGAACCTGCCCCTGCCTCTGATGGCTCTGGGGGTGGGGGGGTGCAGTAAGTGCCTCCTTGGTCACTCTGAGAGTGAATCCAGCATCACTCCACACTCCCTTTCTCAAGAAGCCCCCAGTCTAGGATGTAAATTGGTGAAGCCACCATGGAAAATAGTGTGGAGGTTCCTTAAAAAACTAAAAATAGGGCTTCCCTGGTGGTGCAGTGGTTAAGAATCCTCCTGCCAATGCAGGGGACACGGGTTCGAGCCCTGGTCCAGGAAGATCCCACATGCCGCGGAGCAACTAAGCCCGTGCGCCACAACTACTGAACCTGCGCTCTAGAGCCCGTGAGCCACAACTACTGAAGCCCGCGTGGCTAGAGCCCGTGCTCTGCAACAAGAGAAGCCACCACAATGAGAAGCCTGCGCACCACAACGAAGAGTAGCCCCACTAGTCACAACTAGAGAAAGCTTGCACGCAGCAACGAACCCAACGTAGCCAAAAATAAATAAATAAAATAAGTAAATTTTTTTTAAAACCCTAAAAATAGTTACTGTATGATCCAGCAGTCCCACTCCTGGACATATATCTGGAGAAAACTCTAATTTGAAAAGACACATGCACCCTAATGTACACTGCAGCACTATTTACATAGCCAAGACAAGGAAGCAACCTAAATGTCCATTGACAGATGAATGGTTAAAGATGTGGTATACAGACACAAGGGAATACTGCTCAGCCATTAAAAAGAATGAAATAATGCCATTTGCAGCAACATGGATGGACCTAGAGATTATCATACTAAGTGAAGTAAATCAGAAAGACAAATGTCATATGATATCACTTATATGTGGAATCTAAAAAAATGATACAAGTGAACTTATTTACAAAACAAAAACAGACTCACAGACATAGAACTAACAAGTTTAAGGTTACCAAAGGGGAAAGGGTGGGGAGGGATAAATTAGGAGTTTGGGATTAGCAGATACAAACTACTATATATAAAATAAACAACAAGATCCTACTGTATAGCACAGGGAACTGTATTTAATATCCTGTAATAAACCATAGTGGAAAAGAATATGTATATGTATGAATAACTGAATCACTTTGTTGTATATCAGAAACTAACACAACATTGTAAATCAACTATACTTCAATTAAAACGAAAAAGAAGAAGAAGAAGAAGCCCCCAGTCTAACAGGGAGACAGACCTGCAAGGACCGCACAGTGTGAATAAATGCTGCAGGGACAACCTGGACAGAACACAGAGGCCTCACAAGAGAAGGGGTGCCCGAGCCTGCCCAGCAAAGCCAAGGGAGATCTCACAGAGGAGGCAGTCTTTCAGAGGTCACAAGACATGTAGGCCTTTGCCAGGCAGATGAGCAAGGGAAGGGAGTCCCAGGCAGAAGGAACATCTTCAAAGACCTAGAGGCCTGGACAAGCCTGAAGCATGGGGAAACCGCAAGTCAGGAGGACTGCGACAGGACCTAGGCTGTGGAGTGAATGCCCAGGACAGGACTGTGTGCCCTGCAGTTGTCTGTTTCAATACCCTTCTGAACCAGCAGGTACCCACATTTGCTTTTCTCCAAATGGTAGAGTCATACACCCTCCAGAACTACTTCTGAAAATCCCACTTTGAGAAACGCTGGATTAGAAGCTAACCACTGTCAACTACGGCTATACGCCAACAACGTGGATGAAATTCATGGGTATCAGGTTGAGAGAAAGAGGCCAGGGACCAAAGAGTCATTCTATATGACCCACTTATATCAAGTTCAAAGAAGTCAGGATACTGGTTACCTCTGGGGAATATGAAAGGTCTTAAGGAGGGTGTCCAGGGGACAGTAATAATATTGTGTTTCTTGATCTGAGTGTTGGTTTCACAGACGTGTTCTCTTTGTGAAAATTCATCCAGCTCTATACTTCAACTTTGTATATTTTTCTGCATGTAGCTTCTACTTTAAAAAGAAAAAAGACTGCTTTCCATAAACATCAGTGCAAAGGTAGATACCAAAATTTTGTGCTCACATAATCGGCTGTAAGCCCGGCATCCAGATGATATAGAATATGTTTATATTGATTTTTTTTAGATTATTCCAAAATGAAAACACAAACATTTTATTGTCTCATAGAGAGCTCTCAAGCTCCAGAGAACCTATCCATATACATACCCCCGGGGCTTGAAAAACCCCAGCTCAAGAGGAAGCATTACAATGCTCAGTCCTGGGCCTGGGAGATGGAAGATAAATGAGGGGCCTGGAGCCTCTTCCCCGGAGCAAAGGGAGGTGGTGTCCTCTTCCAATAGAATGTCTGGTGCTGGGAGGCTGAGGACCCCCAGGCAGAGGGGACTGTTTCCTCCAAAACCTCTGAGTCTTAGACCCAGCTCCATCACAGCTGAAATGGCTGTGAGAGGCGGGTCTCCCTGGCTTGGCTATGAGCTCCTGGAAGGCAGGGGCTTCTTTCACTCTGTGTCCCTGGTGCCCAGAGAGGGACCTGGCACACAGTGGGTCTCAGAGGACCTTTTTTGCCAGGGCCTCTTTGCCGAACCCCACGTTGCATGTGGAAGAGGGGGATCCGTTTGGGAAGTTGTGGTTTCCCAGTCACTGGCTGAGTTCCACACCGCAGGCTCGCAAACCATGGATGGGCGGTGTTGCAGGAGGGATTCAAGGGTGGGGTTTGAGTTGTCCAATTCCCCCTGGAGGGGAGAGCTGGATGCAGACGGGGCACTGAGCCTTGGGGACCATGAATATGGGCAGGAAATCCTAACCCTGCCTGCCCACCAGCCTTGCTGGAGTTGGTAACAGCCCAGCTCTGGGGGAGACAGACTGTTCCAGAACCCAGAAAGGGCTGCATCTGTGGGCAGGATGCTCAACAGGTGTCTCCTCCTGTCCTCTGGGACACCCCTTCTCAGCCCTCCCCACACTCAGCTACTCTTGCCCACTCTCAAGAACCAGCCTCCTTTCCCCCCTTTGCTGTTTCCACCCAGACAGCATTTCTCAAACCACCTTTATGATTTCTGCCCTAACACTGTGCTACCCAGAGTATCATTTACTTAATAGTTTTTCTTTAAAACAATGTTCAGTTGTTGTTATTGTGATTGTTGTTGTTTTAACTTGCCCTTGTTCTAAGCAATAATATTTGTGAAATCCTGGATTTGATGTGCCAGTTTCATTTTTTTCTAACACACATTAAATTTTAATCTAAAATACTTGTTCTTGGGCTTCCCTGGTGGCGCAGTGGTTGAGAGCCCGCCTGCCGATGCAGGGGACACGGGTTCGTGCCCCGGTCCGGGAAGATCCCACATGCCGCGGAGCGGCTGGGCCCGTGAGCCATGGCCGCTGAGCCTGCGCGTCCGGAGCCTGTGTTCCGCAACGGGAGAGGCCACAGCGGTGAGAGGCCCGCGTACCAAAAA
>NC_041233.1:23893679-23901399 GCF_002837175.3 Physeter macrocephalus | reverse complement strand
GAGGCTGTTATCTTCCTTTCTTGTTTATAAAAAAAATTATTTATTTTTGGCTGCACTGGGTCTGTTGCTGCACACAGGCTTTTCTCTAGTTGTGGTGCACGGGCTTCTCATTGCGGTGGCTTCTCTTGCTGCAGAGCACGGGCTCTAGGCGCGCGGCCTTCAGTAGTTGTGGCACGTGAGCTCAGTAGTTGTGGCTCGCAGGCTCTAGAGCGCAGGCTCAGTAGTTGTGGTGCACGGGCTTAGTTGCTCCGCGGCATGTGGGATCCTCCCAGACCAGGGATAGAACCCGTGTCCCCTGCATTGGCAGGCAGATTCTTAACCACTGAGCCACCAGGGAATCCCTATCTTCCTTTCTAATTAGACAAATAGTATAGGCCCAGTTGTTTAAAAATACCAAATAACATAGAAAAGGATAAAAATGAATGTAAAATTACCCAAATTTCTTTTTTTTTTAAATGACACAGGTTCATTTTTAAAAAATATTTATTTATTTAGGTTGTGCCAGGTCTTAGTTGTGGCATGTGGGCTTCTTAGTTGTGGCATGCATGTGGAATCTAGTTCCCTGACCAGGGATCGAACCCAGGCCCCCTGCATCAGGAGTGCGGAGTCTTACCCACTGGACCACCAGGGAAGTCCCCAAATTACCCAAATTTCTATCATCTAGAAAATAGTGCTGTTGACAGTTTAGAGCACATCCTTCCAAAATATTTTTCATGGTACAATACACATAACATAAAATTTATCATTTCAACCATTTTTAAGTACACCCAAATCATAGCTTTATAAGGTCTCCTGAATATCGGACTACTAGTGCAACTTCAGAAACCTCCATGGGCCAGTGGGGAAGATGTTTTGGGGTAAGGGCCCTTCTGACATTGCTCAAATGGAAACACAGATGCAGTCAGCCACTGTGTTTGGTAAGGTTGGTCCTGTTAAAAAATTAAAGCCAAGCATAACTCCATTTGGGTGTACGGAGGAAAGCAGGTCTGTCTCTTGACAGGGCTGCATGAGGAGAACTGAGGGACATGGTTTTGCTGAACTTCTACAAGAGAACAGTCTGAGACAAGGAGGACGAATGTGTCTGTGTTTATCCAACAGGAGCCTCAGTCTAAGTTGCTTCTCTCTGCCCTGGCCTCTGGGGTGATCAGGAGCTGGGAATTTTGGAGGACAAGAAGGGCCAGGACATGGCAGCAAGTCAGGTACAGATAACCAACCCTGGGGAATAACAGGCCCTTGGCAGGAAGGCGGCAGCCAGCAGACCAGGGAAGAGCAGCGTCAGCCTCCTCCACTAGCGTGGCCAGGCCAAAGCTTCCTTCCTCCAACCCTGCGGAGGGCAGGGGGCGGTGGGGGAGCCTCCAGTTCCCAACGATTTCAGAGGGTGGTTGGGCCGCTTTCAATCATGGAACCCCAGGCATTGTCTTAGCAGATACCATGTGTTGGCTTCAGAAGATCGCTGAACTTGAGGAGCTGAAACTACCTGGGCATGGCTACCCCCTCACCCCTGTGTGTTAACTGCACCCGCTTCCAGATCACGAGTGCTGGCTCTCTTTGTTGATCTCCCACCACATCTACTGTGTGCCCTCACTCAGCCTTTCACACCTTCATTCCTGTTTTTTCCCTCTGTGCACCCCAACTGAGCTGTAAGATTCCTGAGGGCGGCTACTGGGGCTTCAGGGGTCTTCATAGCCCCCTGTTTTTGCCCAGTTCAGTGCCCCACACAGAGCAGATGTTTAGGCAACATCCACATGGTGAGGCCTGTGTGAGAGGCCCTGGCAACAAGAGCAGTTGGGGTTCTGAAAGAGGCAGTTCTAAGGCCCTCCGGATGGTTTGGAAGGCATCCAGGAGGAGGTGAGGAATACCTAGGGTCTTGGAGGTAGCATACAGTTCAGCTAATGGAGACAGAGCAAGCAGAGGGGGCATTCTGATGGGAGGACCTGCCGGGGCAGTGATGGGGTTGGGGCCGAGCCCCGGGAAGTCTCTCATGCAGTGACTCCCAGAATGATATGCCCTTGCTTGCAGGCCTACACCTGTGTCTGCCAGGAGGCGAGGGTGAGATGCAGGGGCTCCAATTACAGTCATGACCCGGGATGGTCTCAGGGGTGCCCCCTTTTCCAAGAAGCTGACTTTTGAGGAATTTGCCTAGCCACAGAAATCGTGATGTGTTTGCACTGGCCTCAGCTGTTGATTAAACCTCCATCGGTGCAACTACCCACCCAGGAAGAACACTCTCTTCCTCACAGTGTGTCCCCTGCTCCTGTTTTTCATGTTTATGGGCATCAGGTGGTTTGCAGAGGGATCCACACCCAGACTGCGCACCCAATGAGGTCAACCGACAAAACGACAGCCGCCACCCTGCGGCCCCTCGTTCTGGGAGCTGCAGGATTGGGTCACCATCACCCCGGGCACGCCCCCTCCCTCCCGCCTTTACCCACCCCCAGTGCTTCTCTTCTGTCCCTGCTCCAGCCTCACGCCTGCCCAAACTGTTGTTTATCAACACAGACCAGAACATTCCGCTGCCAGCAGAAACACACATGGCGATGGCGCTGCCATCCCACACCCTGCTGTCAACACACTCCCACGCGCTGTTGGCTGCTGTCAAAGCTGTGCTCACATACACATTCTCACCCCCTCCTGCCAACACAGCTGTTCCCCGCTGCTTGGAATCAGGCCCTCTGTCTCGCACACGTGTTCTCTCTGGGTTTTTCTCATGTGTACTCATAGCAGAGACTCACACTTGTGGACCAGGCCAGCACACACTCTGCCCTCTGACCTGGGCTGTCAATCTCATCACTTGCAGCTGTGTGACCTTGGGCAATGGACTTAACCTCGCTGGACATCAGACACCTCATCTGTAGAATGGGGATAATAATTACCTTATAGGCCTTTTCCCATAGGCTCAGGGGGTTGGGCGAGAGCACAGGCAACCAGGAAGTGCTCAGTCAGTGGGAGCTCTGATGGTGGTGATGATGAGCTCTGTGTGTCTTCTCTGGAATCTGGCCATTGGTTTTCCTTTCCCACGTCCGGCTGCTGGCCTCACCTTACGTTCACACCTTCCTGGCCACGTGACCTTGAGTGAGGCACATCACCTGTCCACTTCTCATGTCCTCGCTGGTGAAATGGGTTTAACGACTGCCTGGCCTGCCGTGAGGAGCACGGGGAACAGGTAACCATCGTGCTTTCGAAGCCCATCAATGTGGTCACAGCGGCAGGGTGCTGTGGAAGAAAGGGATTTGAACGGGGCGACAGCCAAACCTGGGCTTTTTAGCCACTTTCCACCTCCTCTCATCTCCTCAGTTAACCCTCAAGCTGGAGTCAGTGTTGCCATTTGGGCTCTACGGTGGGGCTGCAGTCCACCCAAGAGGCCGCCGTGGGGGCCTCGTTAAGCCTCCCGTCTCCCCCCACCACTCCTTCCATCAGGCACAGCTGCTCTTCCCAGCAGGCCCAGTCTGCCGCGCCGAGCCCTCCAGCTTACTCATCTTCTCCTGCTCTCTTGCTTGCCCCCGGAGGCTGAGGGCCTCCGGCCCTCTCCCTGTGTTCCCCTCCACCCTGTTGTCTTCTCCAGGACCCTTTCTGTCTTGTCTCTTCACCCCTGTCTTTCCTTCTCCTTGGCCAGCGAACCTGCTCTAGCCTCTCTATTCTGGGAAACAGAGAGGTGTTTTTTCAGAGGGATATAGAAAACAAATGTGATTAGAGAACCGAGGCAGACCTGGGCTGAGCAGGCGGGTGTGTGTTACGGAGAAGCAGGCTCTGTAGTGGGTGGAGCATCAAGTCAGGCCCTGTGGGTGAGCTGGGCTTCGCCCCATGCTGTAGCAACGGACCTTCCTGCCCCTTGATGGAAACAGGTGAAACTGCTGGACAGCAGATCCTGGCCTGGTCCATGCTCAGAGGTTATGGCTTCTCCCTTTGACTCTGAAAGAGTCTCAAGCTCCGGCTGCCACTGGGAGGCCACTGGAGATCTGTTGGCTCAGGGGAACCATGGTAACGGGGCTGCCTCTATCCTTCGGGCACTGGAAAGAGCACAAATGGAAACCTATGTACCACATGTCTAGCTATCCAAAATGTACAAGTCAAGCTAAGAAGCTGTCAAATAAAATGTTTTATTTTCCTACCTCCATATATAAACCTTCAGAATGACCTGGAAAGTCAAGTTTGAACTTAGAATTCTTGGACTCTTCAGAGTCCCTCGCCAAGAACACAGGGACATGAGAGAGCTGGGTTGGTGTGTGACAGCGTGTGCAATGGGGGCTCTAGGGCAGTTGGCTGATTTGGCGTAAACATAAACTATGTTTCAATCTGATCAGGACCTTATGCTTTTAATTTCCTCCTAGGCTAGTGCAGCCAAAAGAGCTAGAAGGCAGTAGGCACAGTGGTTATGAGCTTCATTCAAATCCCAGGGCTGCCAAAATCAAGCACTTAATCTTTTTGAGGCTCAATTTCCCCATCTGTAAAATGGGACTAATGATACCTCCCTGATAAAGTTACTGTGATTATTAAGAGAGATAATCCTTGTAAAGCCCTTAGCATGGTCCTGGAACACAGTAATTGCTCAATAAGCTGTGAGCTATTATTACTATTATAATTTCTCCACACGGGCAATGATAGCATCAGAGCAGGAAGTCATCTGCCTGTCTCTTCACTGCATACATGATGAAACAGCTCACTCAGCTAAGCAGAAGCAGATATGGAACTTGGGCTTCCAACTTTCCCACAGTCTTGGGTTTTTCCCTAGCTAAAAATAAAAAATAAAAAATGGCGGCCCAATAATGTGAATACCCTTAATTCACTGAACTGCACACTTTTAAAATGGTTAATACAGCAAATTTTATGGCGTGTTCATTTTGCCACTGCATTGGTTGGTTAGGGCTGCCATAACAGCCTACCACAAATTACCACAAACTGGGTGGCCAATTACAGAAATGTATTGTCTCACAGTTCTGGAGGCTACAAGTCTAAAGGTATCAATAGCATTGATTCCCTCTGAAGGCTGTGAAGAAGAATCTATTCCATGCCTTACTCCTAGCTTCTGATGGTTTGCTGGCAATCTTTGGCTTTCCTTGGCTTGTAGAAGCAGCACTCCAATCTCTGCCTTTATCTTCACATGGTGTTCTTCCTGTGTATATGTGGCTCTCTCCGTGGGCCCAAATTTCCCCTTTTTATAAGGACACCAGTCAGATTGGATAGAGTCCACCCTATTGACCTCATCTCAACTAAAGACATCTGCAATTACCTTATTCTTGAATAAGGTCACATTCTGAGGTACTAAGGGTTAAGACTTCAACACAGGAGTTTTGTGGGGGACACAGTTCAGCCCACGACAACCACAATGAGAAAGTGCAGCTACCTTGTACTCAATACCAGATTATAGGCAGGGGAAAAACACCTTTGGTGACATATCAGGGCTATGCTCATAGTAAGTCTTCAAGATGTGCCTCTTGAGGGACTTCCCTGGCAGCGTACTGGATAAGACTCCACACTCCCAGTGCAGGGAGCCCCGGGGTCCATCCCTGGTCAGGGAACTAGATCCCGCATGCATGCCGCAGCTAGGAGCCCATGTGCCACAACTAACACTCAGCACAACCAAATAGATAAAAAAAAAAAAAAAAAAAAAAAAGATGTGTTTCTTGACGTGTGTTAAATCTGATGCCAATAAGCTAAAAGGGCTGGACTCTCCCATTTTCCAAAATGAGTCCTCCTCTGGCCATGAACTAAAAGGATTTTTAACGACCAGTACTGTTTCCAGACAAGTACTTAATAAACTCTTTAAAAATAATTGGTTCTCTTTGGTTGGCTCAACTCTGCAATCCTGGACACCATCTTGTTTTTACTACTTCCATCCTCAGAGAAGAGGTGAAAGTCAGCTAGAGCAGGCTGAATTCTGTATTGTCTTGTTTTGCTGTGAATAGCTTATTTTATTTAAATGTTTCCCTTTTTTTATGGAGAAATTCTTCAAACAAATAGAAAAGTTGCAACAATGGCACAATAAACACCTACATACCCTCCACCTAGATGCAATGATTGTTAACCCTTTTGCCACATTTGCTTTATCTGTATCAAGTTTTTTTGGTGAACCACTTGAAAAGAAGTTGCTGGCATCATGATGTTTCAGCTCCAAATATTTCAGCATGAATTTCCTAGGAATAAGCTGTTCTATATAATCACACGGTGATTCTCACATCTGAGAAAACCAGTTGTTCCATAATATCATCTCATATCCAGTCGGTACTCTAATTTGACCAGGCTGATTTTTCAAAAATTCTGAATCTAATGAATTCCAAATCTGTGAGGCTTAGGGTCTTGACAGTATGACCTGTGTAATGGGAAATTTTGGAGCTGAAAATTAACTTAACATCTAGAATCCTTCAGGCCCCACACATTAATGTTTCTTTTTCTCGTTTCCTTTGGCTAGCAAGCTAGCTCTACGAAAGCTCAAATGCATGCTTGGGGTGGGGCACTCCTGGAATTCCTTCTATTCTAAGACAGTGGCCTTTTGAGGAGTACCTGCAGGAAGACCTGTTTGGTCTGGGGACCTGCTACACTTGCCTGGGACCTCCCTGGGGGGCGTCGCCAAAGGGAGCTGGGTGGGGAGGGTAGCGCGACCCGACCTTGACCAGGGTGGAGACTCCCAGACTGAGCACCGCCTCCTCCACTGCTGGCCGGGTGCTAGTCTGGAGTGGTTGCCAGTGCTGCCATTGTCACAGGCTCTTTCTGGGGAGTTCCAGATGGCGGCCCAGAGGGTCATCCTGGCCTCCCAAAAGGCTGCCGCAAAGCAACACTGAGAGAAGAAAAAGAGGAAAATTCTGCAGTGAACTTCCCTGAGTTTGGGGGGCACGGTCTTCTTTCTTTCCCTTCTCTGCAAATCCAGGGCTCAGGATTAAGCCTTCAGTTTTAAAGCCTGCTTCATAACTAGGAACAGCATTAATCCATAGAACCGTGCAAATAAAAAGGGGGGTCAACAAAGATGGAGGGTGTGGGGGGAATATCTGGTTTGTGATTCAGAACTGCCTTCTCCTCCAGCCCCCAGGCTTGCTCCAGCTTGCCTGCAAGTTCCAGCCAATGTATTTCGGGATGGGATGGGAGCCAGGGGTCAGATAAAGTTCCAACATATTTTGCAGCAGGCCTGACACTTTGCCCAGTGCTCTGGGCCCGTGAAAGCTGCCAGGATGGTGTGTTGGGAAAGCTAGGCCAGATGGAGCTGGTTTAAATGGGTTTGAGGGAGCAGGCAGTTGACTAACCGGACAACTCAGCAACACCCAGCACGGTAACACCACCGAACCAACGTGGCTGCCTGGGCCACTGAAGGGCCTGCACGCCGTTCCCAGGAAGTCACTAGCAGCCACCACGCTAATCCCCACCCCCGCCCGCCGCATCTCCGGGACCAAGATCTGTACTCCCATCTTGTTATCTTTAGTAAAACAAGTAAACGCTTAACACACCAAGCACCTGACATGCATTATCTAATTTAATCCTCACAACAGCTCAGTGAACTAGGTACTGTTATTACCCCAGCCAGACAGATAACAGCAAACACATGTAGATAACAGATACACCTACGTGTATGAGGCCCACTTCTAAACACTTGCCATGTGTTACCTAGTTTACTAGGGAAACCGAGGCACAGGGGGGCAAAGCCAGTCGTCCGGGGTCACACGGCTGGCTGGTAGGTGTGGACCTGAAACCACTGGAAACTAGGTGACTCCAGATGGAGGGTCCACCCCTCACC
>NC_041233.1:23856113-23893179 GCF_002837175.3 Physeter macrocephalus | reverse complement strand
TTCAGGGCCAGGGAAGGAAGGAGGAGAAACTATTTGGGGGGAAAAACATCTCTCCGCAATGTCCATATACTTTATATTTGATCCCTTCAAGCTGCCTCTTATCCTGGTTTGGCTCAGAGCCCAGAAGGGAGGCTCCTTCAATAATTCTGAGCTTAGAACATCTGCCTTTCCCTAAAAATAAGTAAATAAATACAAATCTGTAAATACTTACTTTCCAGCCAGAGCAAAAATACTGTGACAGTACTGCCTAGTGGTCTGTAAAGATCACCTCTGATGCGTTATACCAGCCTAAGGGTCTAACATTTCCAGGTCTTGAGGAGCCTGCTTCCTAAGTTACTTATTGTAAAAGTCAGGATTGTTGGCCTTTTTCTTAGGTGTACCCTGTCCGTGTCAGAGAAATGCTCTTTTGATGGAAAGTAGAGCACGGTGAATGAGGCTCAAAACAATCTGGTTCTTGCTTCCTTCTCCTGAGAGGTCGCACCCCTCCCCTGTTTACGTGCTCAGCTCCAGCCACACCAAATGGCTTGGAGTTCCATGAATGTGGCCCTGCCTATGCGCTGTACTTGGAATGGTTCTCTGGCTTATTCCCCTCTAACCCCAATTGAGCAGTCATGCTCAGGCCCAGGCTCACCTTCTCTAGGAAAGTTTCCTTGTTATCTCCCCTTCTTTCCCACCTCCAAGACTTCTTGGCTTCCACAGCACCCCATATAGACCGGAGTCATGGAGTTATGGTGCTGTGTAGATTCCATATGTCTGTTTACTTGTCTGCTTTTTCATTGGTCCAAGTGGTTTCCAAACCTGGCTGCAGGAGGGTCACACGAGACCCCCAGTCATAGACCTATTGGACCCCAGGAATGAGGCCAGGGAGTATTTTTATTAAGCTTGGTTCTGAGGCACAGCTAGGTTTGGGAACTATTGCTCCATCTTTGTATTTCTATTGCCTACATATTACCAGAGACATAGTAGGCCCTCAAGAAATGTCTGACCCTTCTAATTTCTCTCTGGTAACCTCTTCTTGCTTTCACTTCCTTCCCTTGCTAGCCCTAGACCAACAATTTGCTTACCCCCTTGCCCTTACCGTGTAAAACTGTAACCACCAACTATTCATTTTTTCCGTTCCTACTGCCAGGCTGCTAGGAGCTGCTGGTATACTTCCCCAACAATTGGTGCCATTGCAAATTCAGGGACTCAAACTGGAAATGGCCCCTGAATGTGCTTGGCAACCCTCTGACCCTGGTCAGCTCCCTCCCATTCTTCAGAGGGACCATTCCCAAGCCCACTGTCCCTGCTTTGTCCTGCCCCTGCCGCAGGCCATACACCAATTTGCCTCCTCCATCACAGAGAACATAGAAGCCATCTGATGGGAACTCACTTAACGTCCCGCCACCTCACCTACACATCTACCTGCGTCAGCACTATCCTTTTGCCCTCCTTCCCTCTAAGGGTAATCACTCCACCTGGGCTCTGGATTCCATCCCTTCCACTTCCTCAGGGACCTTACACCCTCAATTATGCCCTCTTTCTCTTTGACCTATCCCCAGAACAAACGTCTTGACTATGTGTCCTCCTTTAACCATCACCCTCTTTGTCCCCCATTTTTGCCTCTGCTTCCCACTGAGCTTCTTAAAGATGTTGCCTAGATTTGGCCCCATATTTTCACCTTCCACTCACTCTCCCAGCCATAGCAGCCTGGCTCTGCCCCCACTGTACCACTAAGGTGGCTGCTCTTGAGACACGGTCACCAACAAGTTCCTTGGTAAAATCCGAAGGCCTTCTCCACCCCTGTCAGTTCATTGCTTGGCTATACCAGATACTGGTATTTGCAGCAGGCTCCTTCTTCTTTTTTCAAAAAATTTATTTATTTACTTATTTGCTTATTTATTTATTTATGGCTGCATCAGGTCCTAGTTGCTGCACGCGGGCCTTCTCCAGTTGCAGCGAGTGGGGGCCACTCCTCGCTGCAGTGCATAGGCCGCTCATTGCAGTGGCCTCTCCTGTTGTGGAGCACAGGCCCTAGGTGCGTGGGCTTCAGTAGCTGTGGCTCGCGGGCTCCAGAGCACAGGCTCAGTAGCTGTGGCGCACAGGCTTAGCTGCTCCACGGCATGTGGCATCTTCCGGACCGGGGCCCGAACCCGTGTCCCCTGCACTGGCAGGCAGATTCTTAACCACTGTGCCACCAGGGAAGTCCAGCAGCCTCCTTCTTAAAACATCCTTTCTCCTGGTTTCCCTGATACCACATTCCTCACTTTCTGGCTGTCTCTGGTGACTTCCTGCCAGTTGCTTTCCTGGGCTCCTCCCCCTCCTCTTCCTGTCCCTTAGATCAGGGGTCCCCAACCCCTGGGCCACTGTGCCGGTCCGTGGCCTGTTAGGACAACAGCAGGAGGTGAGTGGCGGGCAAACAAGCGAAGCTTCATCTCCTGCTCCCCATCACTCGCATTACCACCTGAAACATCCCCTCCCACGCCATCCGTGGAAAAATTGTCTTCCACGAAACCGGTCCTTGGTGCCAAAAAGGTTGGGGACCGCTGCCTTAGATGCCAGGGTTCCAATTCTCTTCTCACTCCATGGGCTCTCTCCCTGGGCAATACCATCCATGCCCACCTTTGGTTGCATGTCTCTAGGTGGCCGAGTCCCAAATCTAACTCTAGCCCAGCTCAGTCTCCTGAACTATATGTAGACCATAGAGTCACCTGCCTACTGGACATCTCCTTGAGCCTGCTCCTCTCCCTGTACTCCTGTCTCAGTGAATAGAATCCAGTCCGTCAGCTACTGACACAAGAAACCCGGGTGTCCTCCCTGAGTTCTCCAAGTTTGACCAGTCACCAAGTCCCATATATGCTACTTCTTGAGTAACTCTCAGATAAAATCTATCATCTTGTCCTTATACTCTATGAATCAGCCATAACAAAGCACCTGCAGCCCCACAGAAGCACGATGTCCTTCCTCACTCTTGAGCCTTTGCATATTTTGTTCCTTCCATCTAGAAAGTCCTTCCTTCCCACCCCACCTACTTGTTCTTCAGGTCTCAGCCTAAACACCATGCTCCTAGGAAGTCTTCTCTGACCCCTGCTCAGCTGGATTAGCTGTCTCTGATTTCACAGCATTTCATGCTTTCTGTTATCAGTTTTTTACACTGAAAATTACTCTTTTGTCTTTCTTAATATATTTATAAACTTGAGGCTGATGACTGTGTTTTGTTTGACAGCATATCCTCAGCATTTAGCAGATGCTAAACACATAGTAAGTGCTCAATAAATGTCTGTTAAATGAGTAAAAGACATTTGGAAATAGACATCCTCTCTGTTGTTGATGGTAATAAACTATATTGTTTCATTACCTCCCCTAAAGAGCTTATATTATAAAAATGAAGTAAGCGGATTCTGGATAAACAGTTCCTCTAGGGAGACTAGACAGGCTGCAGAAATTAAAGTATCTGGAGAGGTGGAGACCAACTCATGGATGCCGACATGTGGAACTACCATCGGGCCCATGTGCAGGAGCCTATGAAAAGGGCAGCGGGTCACCAGCATCATTGGCCCAGGCTCCTCTCATGGCTGTTCTGGACACAGTTTCCATTTGTTCCACAGCTTCCGCCTGTCAGTACAGCATTACAGAGAACTCTGGGCTGAGCTCTGGCTTATTGTCTTGCTCTGCCCACCACATATCTCAATTACGTGAGGCTTTTCTCCACTATGGATGCTGCACTGTAAGTAGCTAGCACAGCTTCTAAAACAGGGTAAACATGCAACACATTCATACATTCATTCACTCAGTAAATACCTGTAGCACACCTACTATGTGCCAGGTAGTGTTCTGGGTACTGAATATACAGCAATGAATGACACAGACAGGGTCCCAACGTCCTATTTGTCAACCAGGGGGATGAACCAGATGGTCTCTAAGGTCTCTTCTATTCAGCTCTAAAATTCTCAGACTCCCTCTTTGACCAGATGCAAACTAACAAGGCAGCTGGTGGCGAGCATCCTGCTCCCACCTCCTTCTCCCACTCTTCTTCACCCTTGGTGCCATCTCCATCCCAGACTCAGCTCTGGGAAACAGGAGATCTGGTATCATCTGTACTCTGCCTGCAACCCCAAACTTTCCCATGTATCTGTAAGTTAAGCCTTTTATCTCTTTTGTGGAAAGGATCTGTCTTGGTTGGAACTTTGGGCAATTACAAGGAGGCCAGGCAAGATATTTTAGGCAAAGGTATGTGCTTTGGCAAAAGGAGAGGGAGAGGCAGAATGGCCTTCTCCTGCAAGTGTAGTATCTCTTGGGTTTGCCTGAAAGGGAACCACATCCTTGGGCAGGTTCCTCCTCTTTGTTGTGGATGATAGGCATCTCCTGGTCCTATCTCCTTTCTTCTACCTTTGGTTTGGCCTTAAGGTCCAAAGTTTCTACCACTTCAGTGTCTGGTGTTCTGATCAGGAACAAGAGATTCAAGGCCTCCCAACCATTTGGGGGAAGGGAAACCACAGGCTGCAAAGCAAATGGACAGAGCAGAGAGGTCCTAGGGTCAGGAACGTGATTTAGAGTTCCAGACCACTGTCATTCCAGGTCAGTATCAGCCATGTGATGGCACTAATAACTAACACATTAAAGCTTATCAGTGAAAACTCAGGACTTTAATGCTGATCCTGGATAAAGTCAGAAAGTAAGATTTTTGACTACATAAAAGTAAAGCCAGCTTTATTTTTTAAAAAATATTTATTTATTTATTTATTTGGCTGTGCTGGGTCTTAGTTGCGGCACGTGAGATCTTTAGTTGCAGCATGCAGGATCTAGTTCCCTGACCAGGGGTCAAACCTGGGCCCCCCGCATTGGGAGCGTGGAGTCTTAACCACTGGACCACCAGGGAAATCCCCAAACCAGCTTTATTTAAGTTTACTATTTATGTCTCATTACCATGACATAAAACACTTATATGGAATTATGTATCAAACCGACATGAACAATTCTTTATTAACAGCAAGTTCTGCCTTCAGATTTTCTAGTATATGATGAACTAGAAGGCACGAAGATTTGAAAGGCCTATACTATTAACTATAATTTGGATAATAATCTTGGTACTTTACCTCTCTGTGCTGGTTTCTTCATCTGTAAACTACCTGCCTCATTTATCTCACAGCGTTGATGAGGGACTGAAGACACGACATATGTGAAAATGCTTTGGAAGCTGCAAAGTGTTTTGTGCACTGAGGCACCGTTACCATCCGCTTTCTTAGGATGGCTGTGCAGTCCTGGTTGTTAGCTGCCATCTGCCCTCTTGCCTTCCTCCTTGCTCACTTAGGTAGGTACCCCTTAAGCATCTAACTACATTTCATCATACTGAATCTTAAAAGGTTATGTAGATACTAACATATAGCTAATTCCTATCTGTTTTTTTTTTTTTTATAAGTTTATTTACTTTTATTTTTGGCTGTGTTTTGTCTTCGCTGCTGCGTGCGGACTTTCTCTAGTTGCAGTGAGTGGGGTCTACTCTTTGTTGTGGTGCGCAGGCTTCTCATTGCGGTGGCTTCTCTTGTTGCAGAGCACAGGCTCTAGGTGCCTGGGCTTCAGTAGTTGTGGCTCGCGGGCTCTAGAGCACAGGCTCAGTAGTTGTGGCACATGGGCTTAGTTGCTCTGCAGCATATGGGATCTTCCTGGACCAGGGCTCGAACCCGTGTCCCCTGCATTGGCAAGTGGATTCTGCGCCACCAGGGAAGCCCGGCCTTCACTGTACTTAAGACTCTTTATCAACAAGCACTGGGAGGAAGAAGGGAGGGTAGTGACAAGGCTTATTTCCTCCAGGTAGTTAATTCATTTTATCATTAAAAAGAAAAAAGGTTTTAGGGTTTTCCTTTGTACAAGGCCCTGGGTTGGGTTCAACGGGATGCCGCATGATACAACTAAAATAATCTTAGCTTTGGAGTCTGGCAGACTTTGAGTTCAAATCCAGACTTGGCCATTTACTTAGCTATGCAGCCTTGGCATCTAGTAATGCCTGCTTTGTGCTTCAAGTTCCTCTTCTGTATTAGGGGGTGTTACGCATCTTACAGCATTACTGAAAGGATTATGATTAATGCCTGTGAGTGGCTGGCACATAATGAGTGCAGAGGGGATGAAAGATGAGCAACAACAGGTCCATTTTCAAGCCCAAAACATGGTAACAGGAGTTGTGGATGAGACATAATGACCAACAGAAAGGTGCAGAAAGGGAGGGGCCATCCTCAAATAGTGAGGGTCTCGTTCCTGGCAGCACTCACGTAGAAGCTGAATCATTACTGGGAAAGGTGCTTCAGAAAGTATTTCTGCTCAACTCTAGGATCTCTTCCATTTCTAAGGTCATAAAAGGAAATGTCCAACTTAAAGAGAAAAAAATTCTTTTTTTAAAAAAATGAACTTTGCTAATGTAATTGTATATCTGGGAGAAATTAAGGAAAGCTATGAAGCTATAAAATTCCTAAACAATATAAATGTATTTATTTATTATTTTTGTTTATTTATTTATTAGTTTTGGCTGTGTTGGGTCTTCGTTGCTGTGCGCGGGCTTTCTCTAGTTGACGCGAGCAGGGGCTACTCTTCGTTGCGGTGCGCGGGCTTCTCACTGCGGTAGCTTCTCTTGTTGCAGAGCACGGGCTGTAGAGTGTGCAGGCTTCAGTAGATGTGGCACGTGGGCTCAGTAGTTGTGGCTTGCGGGCTCTAGATTGCAGGCTCAGTAGTTGTGGCGCACGGGCTTAGTTGCTCCGCAGCATGTGGGATCTTCCCAGACCAGGGCTTGAACCCGTGTCCCCTGCATTGGCAGGCAGATTCTTAACCACTGTGCCACCAGGGAAGCCCGAGAAAAAAATTCTATAAGTTCAAATACCAAAGGGTAACGATGAGGTAATACAGCATCTGTGCTGTGCAGTTACATAAATCAAATGAGAGAAAGTTAGTGACTGCTTCTGAACTGTCACTGAAAATATGATTTAAAGGTTTATTGCAGACTAGGTATTTAAAATTTTTCCTTTGGTAATCATAAAGATGGTTGATGCCAAAAAGGACAATGTTAGGAAACTCAACGGCTTTCAAATATGGAACTAGTTTAGGTTAAGAAGTATTAATATGGAAATAGGTGAGTTTGAGGACTGGTAATTTTTGTGTTTGGATGTGCTTCAGAGACAAGGTTAGTGCGCTGAATTGTCAATCAACTGCAATCTATTCCAAGTGCCAAGATTTTCTTCTGTCTGGGCTATGTGGCCATGAGCAGGTCTTTAACTTCCCTGTGCTCAGATTCCTTTTCGACTCAATGAGATCACCACCTGCCTGTTATATACTATGTGTTAAAACATTCTGAACTCCTGAGATTAAGGCCAATTGCTACTGAGATCTTATTTATTCATAATTAACCAACTCTAAGCAGGTCAGATACAAGTTACTAATGAGGAGAAAGGCAAATGCTGTCTGAGGCAAAATTTGCATACAATTTAATAAATTATTCTCCTAACTGTGCAGTGTGGACCCTGGGGTCCCATGAGGGAAAACAAAAGACACCTCTTAGCTTTCTAGGTTTTTCCTTTTCATGGTAAAAAACCTACTCAGATATTGATAAAGACAAATATCCCTGAGAGAAAGCAA
This sequence comes from Physeter macrocephalus, assembly GCF_002837175.3. Classification (NCBI taxonomy): domain Eukaryota; kingdom Metazoa; phylum Chordata; class Mammalia; order Artiodactyla; family Physeteridae; genus Physeter; species Physeter macrocephalus. The sequence goes on along the minus strand of NC_041233.1, from coordinate 23,885,580 downwards.
ATCTACCATTTGCTTACGAGAAATGGTTTTTAGATTCCCTTCTTATAAAAAGTAATTTGACCTCTCCCCTATCCCAAATCCCTGAGGCTTTGAAAGGATAAAGAAAACAATTTGGAGCTCTTTCAAAGGATTTATTTGCTACAGAATTGCCTGAGCCCACCAACAAAATGAACTCAGGATTTCTGTGTTTAAAAGGATTTTGCTCACTGCTTTATTTTTACCAGAACTTCAACATTCAAAAAGCAATTCTTTTTGCCAGCATTTGGCATGCCTAGAGGAGGTTAGAAAAAGATAGAATCTATAGAATTAGATGTCTAAAAATAGAAAAAAAAATCCCAAACATTAAAAAATTCCTAATTTGGACAGGTCCTGAGTTGAAATCACATTAATCTGCAAAAACAACGGTTTTAGGTTAGAAATACTGTATTTTATAACTCCAGATCCTGACCTCGGACTTGACTGGTGAGGATTCTAGGAACTGCATGAATTGACAGGAGGGATGCCATTCTGTTGGCCAATTCTGGCATGTGTCCTGGCTTGTGTAGTTTTATAAATCTCTCTTAAACCCAAACCTCCTTTGTGGAGCACAGGCTCCGGACACGCAGGCTCAGCGGCCGTGGCTCACGGGCCTAGCCGCTCCGCGGCATGTGGGATCTTCCCAGACCGGGGCACGAACCCATGTTCCCTGCATCGTCAGGTGGACTCTCAACCACTGCGCCACCAGGGAAGCCCTCAATACTTTTTTAAACAAATAAACAAAAAATTTCCTTGTAAGATCACACATTTAAGTATTTGTTGCTTGTGGACAGATACAGAGAAACCAAGTATGGATGTGAATTAACAATTCAGTGATGGAGCTGTGAATCTCTGGATGGCTACGTAAGCTGTAAGAAAAGTTCCTCACTGGACCTGCACTTGCTGTGCCCCATAGGTGACTGTCCAGGCAAGGTCAACCTGAAGAGGGTGTGAACCCCAGCAGTTGCTCGATGGGTTTAAATCGCCACTCATCTGCCTCCAGCTCTTCTACCAGACCAGCTAGTTTTTCCATCCGAGCAACTTGCTGATCTGTAAAGAATCAAGGAGATAATATACCAACCACCAACATGATGACTGATTTTAAAAGGATTTCCCCCTCAAGATTCTAGTAATGGGGTCTTACCCTATGTTGGTCAGAAGACTTAATCTTAAAAAAAAAAAGAAAAAAAAGTAGTACTTATCCTCCATTCCATTTGTGTACTAAATTTGTGATTTGTATACTGAAAACCTCCTAGGGTTACAGGCAATTGCAGCTTTCCCCCCCAACATTATGCTCTCTATGGAGAAATGGTCTGGTTTGGTGGGGGAACAGAGTTACCTGATGCATAAATGAAGGCCTGGTGAGGGATGATGGAACAGAAAAGGTGCTACCAGGATCTTAAGAGTCCAGTTAGACCAAGAGGTATTACATAAATACCCAAAGATGCAGATAATGATGGTAGCCAATGGAGGACAACAGTAAAAGAAGGTTTCAGAAAGGAGAGGAAAAAGCAATTCAAGCGGAGTAGGAAGCATTAACTCCCCTAGAAAACTAACCCCTTTGACTTCAACTTTAAGCCTCAATGTGGACATTATGTTCTGGATTAAGACCGTAGAATGTTCTTGTCTGCAGGTAATTTGGAAAGTCCACTTAAACAGCCTTGCTGAGTTTTTGTTACAGAGCACTCTGACCTTTCTAAGTCCCCCTCTCCCACCCCCCAATAAATTTATTCTCATAGTTAAGTACACAACACTCTTGTGCTTACCATGTTTCACCTGTTTAAGCGTAGATGCCACTTGATAGCTGAAAACGGATTCACAGAGGAATCTCTCAGAGCCATCTTCTAACATCTCTCCAGCTCCTTTGGGGTAGGTGAAAAGGTCTTTCCGTGGTGGGGCAAGGTCTGAGCCACTGAAACCAGATCCAGTGACAGGACTTCCACTGACCCCACCGGCTGAGGATGATGATGAAGAGTTAAGCGTAGATGCCACTTGATAGCTGAAAACGGATTCACAGAGGAATCTCTCAGAACCATCTACAAAGAGAAGAGGAAAAGTTTTAATCTGCTCTAATCCATTTTAACCTAATGGTGCCTGATAAACCTAGTAAACATGTCCATTCTTTTCCCTGCTTTTACATTCGGGGTCTAGTTTTCAGTGTTTACAAAGAGGGCTTCTGTTTCACTTAGAATTAACATTGTTGTGTTATAAAAGCTACTGCTTCTATACCTAGAATATTAAAATAGTCTCTCCACTTGCTAAAAGAGTTTAAAAATAGTGTTAAAAAAACAAAAACAAGAAACCCCAGTTTGATGTCCTGGTCAACATTTCCCCCATCCTAACCTTACAATTTCTTAATGTTCTCCTATTGTGTATGTCAAGCAAACACTGACAGCGGACACATTTGGCCATGTGGCTCCCGTGCTTTCAAAATACAAAGGTACACCAAAACTCTTAATCATTTTCATTCTAAAAAGTAAAGCTGAGGAAAAATAGCTATTGTTGATATTTTATATTTCAAATTACATCACTATGGCCATCACAAAACACTGCTGGGAAGCTTCATTCTGTAAATGCCAACTGTAACCTTGATTTTCCAACTGAATCAAAACACTGCAATTTGCATGGCCATAAGGGTATGGTGCAACTTCAGAACCTAGCATTGTACTGGTGCCAAGAATTGGCTACAAGAAGGTAGCTAACTCAGTCACCCCAGTTTTTGAAAGATGATTGTGAAACATAAGCTAGTTCATGTTTTTCCTTGTCAGGCAAGGGCTGATACAGCAAAACATACCCCCAAAGACAAAGAACTCATGTAGGAAAATGTGACTTTTAAAGGGGTAGCTGAAACCATTCGGTGAAGGGATCTTATTGCAAAAATCCTAAAACAAATGGAGGGAGGGGACACAGCTGTCTTCTTTCAGGCGGTAGTTCATGCCAGCACTACTGGGTGTCACACATTCACTCATCAATCATGGGTTGGTGCGTCAGCCAGGTATTAAGTGACAACGAGATAGGACTAACACATCCTGGCTTCATGCTGAGTTTCACACAAGGCAGACCTTCTTTCAGAAGCTCATGGTAAAAAAAATAAGAAAAACTATAGATACTGTATCCAAATAGCTTGAATATACAACCAAGAGGGCTTCTAATATTATCTTCAAAACTGATGCAAAAATAATATATATAATTATTTCCATACATATGTATGAAAATATGTATTGATATATACATATCGTATAATATTTCAAAATATAATAATTTCTTTCATATAGTGATGTAGACTTTGGGGAGAGTGTTATTCTTTAAATCCAACCTCTTTTCTAAATACTGTGCTACATGGGATAGGGTCCTATTCCCTCCTTCCGCCCCCATTCCTCTGGCTGAATGTAAGTCATTTGTGAGCATATCATCTAAATTGAGCAAAAAAATTTTTATTTTCAATTAACTAAATATTATACTGGCTGTCCAGTTTAAAGATCTAGGTAAGCTAATGATATTACTGAGTGTTTTAGATAAGGGCAATGGCCAGAAAATAACTATGAATCCCACTATGGGAGGAGGGACTGTGTGAACATTTGACACTAATGATGCAATTTATTATGTCTCTTTTGTGTAAATATGCCAGCATTCATACCCTTGCTTAAAGGATCAAATTATAATTTGTTTTATTTTAGGGAGAGCAAAGCATAGAGAATTAGAGCTCACTTCTCAGGTGGTCTGATCCTGAACTTTAGGATCTCACACAAGGCAGCAGGGATTCTGGCTGTTAGGACGAGGCCAAGATTTGTTTGGAAGCTCTTGCAAGTGCTACCTCCCGCTTACATTTAATCACAGGTGTTATTAGGATAAATGCTTGTTATAACATTTGCATATTTCCCTTGGTAATGAACTTCAAAGTAAAAGGATGTAAGCTAATCTTTCAAAAAGGCACCTGCATATCACTTTTCCACTCTATATGTCTATGGAACACACTTTTGCTGATTTGCAGCTCTGTATTAACCACAAAGTCTACTGCTTCTTAGCCACATCCTATTTGATGTGATATCTGTACCAATCTAAAGCCTGGAACTTCTCCAGAGGAGTCAGCCTGGCGCAATCTGTCTTCCATTTAGAAATTGTAATCAAACCCTTTGTAACACACCAAGTAGCAATACATCAGCTTTCCTCTTAAGGGACAAGTAAAGGTTATAAATGGTGAAAAGTTCAGTGAATTGTCCAAATCTAACACCATTGCCAACTCCAATAAATAGGATGCTAACAAATCCATTTAAAAGAATATTACCTCACAGCAGGAAAACAGACAATGGCAGATAATTTATGCTTCAGTGGCCTACAATGTCACTAAAATTCAGCCACTTCTGGGCTGGAAGGCAGTCTCTAATTTGCTTACTAATAACTGGGTGAGGACAATCCTAGCCAAGGGCAGGGGAATGCTGAAAAGTCCTGTACAGTATACTGCTTATGTGAGATGTCTGTTATCAGAGAGCAGGTACACAAAAAAGTTAATTCACAAGGTTAAGTACAGGTTATTTGGGTTTATTATCCTAGACTTAGGAGGACAAGATCAGATTAACCTGTTAAGATTATAGACAGCATTCAACCTTGATTCCTAATTGCTTTTGTTCCTTACTCTGAAGAGGCAACTATTCCTTCTCTATTTTCATACAGGCATATCTCAGAGATATTGTGGGCTCGGTTCCAGACAACTGCAATAAAGCAAGTCACACTAATTTTTTGGTTTCCCATTGCATAGAAAAGTTATGTTTATACCATACTGTAGTCTATTAAGTGTGCAATAGCATTGTCTAAAAAAACAGTGTATGTACCTTAATTAAAAAATATTTTATTGCTAAAAAATGCTAACCATCATTGAGCCTTCAGTGAACTGTAATATTTCTGCTGATGGGGGGTTTGAAATATTGTGAGAATTACCAAAATGTGACACAGAGACACGAAGTAAATGCTGTTGAAAAAATGGCGCCAACAGACTTGTTCAAGGCAAGGTTGCCACAAACCTTCAATTTGTAAAAAAAAAAAAAACACAGTTTCTGCGAAGCCCAACAAAACAAGCTTTGCCTGTATTCGATTAAACTACCGTAAGAAAAATGGTCAGGTTCATGTGTGTTAGATTACTTGCATAATAATATCACCTATAAACATGGTAGATGATGCTTTCAAACTAGCATTCTTATTAACTCACATTTAAGGGTACTCTTTTCAATTTAACATTCTTCATTTGACCAGGATAGTTCAAGGACTACCATCTCTAAGTTTTCATAGTCTGTCCTTCAATGTAAGCAGCTTTAAAATGTAGGTGAAGCTTTAAACCCGAGGAAGAGAATCAAAACTGTGCACTGTGAATTTAAACTTAATTTAAATTCATTCTACAATAGAAAGGCAACACAGTCCCCCATGAAGCATAATGGGATGGAATAGAAGTGGATAGAACTATAACTTGTTAGAATATCAACATTTAGAGTAATTTTAGAAGCCTTTCTTTAGTGTCTCCAAGTAATCTGGTGTACACTGACAAAGAATGCTGATAGCTTTGAGACCAAGGAGGTACCTGTATTAAATTCCTCCTGTAGCTAGAATTTAAATGACTTCAGTCTTAGGGTCCATTGTTAAACGATGATTCCTCTTCTGCTGCTACAAAACTCATTAAGCAATTTAAGTTCCTCCAACTTCTGGTTTGTTTTGTGGGAAGCTTCCTTAATACCAGGTCTCTGCTGCATATAACTGAAGTCATAATTTATTTTTAGTGCCCAATATGGTAAACAAGGCACCAAATATTCGCTATCTCCAGACTCAGTGATGCTAGCTTGAGTATTCAGTTAACACAATTGAAGAAAACAAAAGGGCAAAGACAGAAGTACACACACCTCAGATGTATCACTGCCTGTCTACTAATCATGACTTGAACCAATTCTAAAAAGCCTTATGGTTCCAGTCTTCCCATGTTTTCCTGTCACAAATGATTCTTCTGTTTGTCCTGGCTTAATCCAAACCTCTGCTTTTTATTATACCTGATATAAATGCATAAAGATTACCCCAAAAAGCCAACTCTTAACTACAGTTTGTACCTTTCTCAGACATTTCCAGATTTTTAAATATACTTACTGTAATTTGCAATATTTAAAGCAAAAAAGATCAATATATAATTAAGCACAGATGTGCTAGAATCAAGTAGATTTTGAATCCTTGATAGGTTCTTTGCTAATTTTTTTCAAGGTATGATGAATAGTTTAACAGTTAAGGACCATTTTCATGAGAATCCCCCGGATGTCGGTCAAAATGGAGATTCCTGTGCTGTAACCTACACTAATTTGGAATCTCTAAGGTGAGCCAGAAAGGTACACTTTATTATTATTATTTTTTTTTGCGGTACGCGGGCCTCTCACTGTTGTGGCCTCTCCCGTTGCAGAGCACAGGCTCCGGACGCGCAGGCTCAGCGGCCATGGCTCACGGGCCCAGCCGCTCCGCAGCATGTGGGATCTTCCCGGACCGGGGCACGAACCCGTGTCCCCTGCATCGGCAGGCGGACTCTCAACCACTGCGCCACCAGGGAAATCCAAGAAAGGTACACTTTAAATAAGCTCTTCCGGTGATTTTTATGCTCCCTATTAAGAATTTATTGGTCCAGATCCTAAAATGACATGAATCTGATAAATTCTAGGTACCAACGCTGTTTCATGCTTACAGCCTGTGCCCCGATCTTGGCCAGCCAGTTTGCAAACGTGTGCTGAATAAGATGGGGGATGATTTGATGCAAATCCAGCTCCAGTGCTAGAAAAACCACACAACACTGTCCTGCAGTGGACCAGGAGAGTCATCTTCACATACAAGAGTAGTAAATTGGTTTTTATTTCCTCTCAGAATCTCTTAATCTATCTGTCGATGAATTATATTAGAAAAAAAATATATCAAACCTACCAACCATAGGGAAGCAGACTGGTGCCAAGATAAAGCAAACTGGAGCAGGAGGTCAACAGAATTCCTGGTTCCAGTGCTGACTTTGTCCTTTCACATGGTCAAATTACTTTATCTTTTCTGGGTCTAAATAACTCTAGATGACCTCCTTGATTTCCAAAGTCTTTTTCAGCTCCAAAATTCTGATTCTAGAGAAAGATTTATGTTTTAAAGATATTATTTTGAAATGAGGACAAGAAATGAAATGTGGAGCTGAAATCAGGGCAAACTTGTCTCTAATCCACTTAATAGCTTCTGTACAATTAATATTCATAGCAGGTCTGAATCCAATTATTCAGCAAAAAGCAGCATGAGATCACCTTCTAACATCTCTCCAGCTCCTTTGGGGTAGGTGAAAAGGGCTTTCCGTGGTGGGGCAAGGTCTGAGACACTGAAACCAGATCCAGTGACAGAACTTCCACTGACCCCACCGGCTGAGGAGGATGATGAAGAGGCAGCCATTTCCTCTCTAGTAGAATTCTCACTGCACCACAGAGAAAGAAAAACAGCAATTGGCAAGTTTATGGAAGTGAGATTGACAACATTTCATTCTAGCTGCCATAAAAGCCAGCATACAGTTTAGTCAAGAATTAGCTCCAAATTTTTCTACCCTCTGTACTCCACGATCTTTTATTGATGCCTCAGGCCAAACTGTCACTCAGGATTTTAAGTGAAAATACATTTATTCTTAGTTTTTCTACTCTAAACACTACTTCCTACCATTAGCAAACTGTTTATGTCACTTGGGATTGACTGTGGGTGATTTATGGGTTATGAAGCGGTGATATGGCAGTACCAAGGTAGCAATTTAACTGAGGAAATGAATTATATGAAGATAAAACAATCATGCCTCATAGGATAGTTTGTCTTGCACACATCCTGACCCAGCCACACCAAGAAATTCACTTATAAAATTTTCCAAATAAAATTCCAGAATAACAGTGTGTTCTGTTCCCAAGGAAGGGGAATTGGTTAGGAAATACATATTGGCCCTTTCATTAAAAAAAACCCCCCAAAACCAAAAAAACCCCACAACTTTTTCATTCAAATGTAATACCCAAATTGATCACTTGGTGGCGTCCCAAAACTGGAACAAAATATTAATAGTTCAGGAATGATCTTAGAATTCAAGGCCTATTAGGAATTAGAGGAATGGTGAGTGATTAGTATTACGTCACATCAAAAAATCAAAAAGTCCAAATGTAAAAGAGAAAAATCTGTATCAAATACACGACTCCTTAAAAAAGTTCAAAACAGAAGCTTATACTACACATTTACAAAGACTCTAAAAAGTTTATGTTTTCTAAAAAGAATAATGTAGTCTTCCCGCAAACTCAAAACTACTATCATTCAATACAAAAAACAGGGCTTCCCTGGTGGCACAGTGGTTAAGAATCCACCTGCCAATGCAGGGGACATGACTTTGAGCCCTGGTCCAGGAAGATACCACATGCCACGGAGTAAGTAAGCCCGTGCGCCACAACTACTGAGCCTGCGCTCTAGAGCCCTTGAGCCACAACTACTGAGCCCGCGTGCCACAACTACTGAAGCCCACGTGCCTAGAGTCCATGCTCCGCAACAAGAGAAGCCACCGTGGTGAGAAGCCCACTCCACCCGACTAGAGGAAGCCTGCGTGCAGCAACGAAGACCCAGCGCAGCCAAAAATTAAATAAATAAATTTAATTTTTTAAAAAGGTACAGGAATTAGAAGATATAAAAAAAAAAATACACAAAACAGCCAGGGTTGAAAAGTGGAGTGCAGAATTAGCACTAACTTTAACATAAATAAGCAGTTTTCTGCTGAGGTGGAAAGATACACCTAAGTAATTTCTAGCTTTAAAGATTTAGGTTAAATTTTGCATGCTACCAGCAGGTGGTAACAGGAGTTAAAGTGAAACCAACAATAAACACTAGTTTGTAACTTCTCTATGAAGGCAGGCATTCTGATCACCAGAACCAAACATTATGCTTGGCCTATACTAAGTAGCTGCTGATTTAAATAAATGTTTGCTAAATGAGTTAAACATTTCACAGGAATCACAAGATTCCTTAAAGGTCATCTAATCCGATTCCCCCATTTTACAGATGACAAAACAAAACTGAGGTGTAGGGACTTTAAGCTTATTTGCCGTGCCATTTTTTAAGCAATGGCTTTATTGGCATGTCATGTGCTATGTGAGAGGTAAAATAGCATACTGGTTAAGAGCTCAGACTCTGAAGCCTCTTGGCCTAGGTTCATGTCCTGGTTTTTTTACTTAACTTGCTGTATGACTTTGGACAAATCACTTAACCTCTCTGCTTCTCAGTTGCCTCATCTCTAAAATGGGGATAATGACAGTACCTACACCAGAGGTGTCAGGAAGGTTAATAGAACTAAAGCATTTGGAACAGTTATAGGCACAGTAAATACTTAATATTAGCTACCCAAAATCACTGATGGATATTTACTCCTGAATCTTTTTTTTTCCTCTGCAGATCCCAGTTTTTCATACTTATGTTTCAACAGACTTACTCGTGGGAAAAGTCCTAATTCTTTCCATTTGACATAGAGTGTCAATGTCAAATGACTCCTAGAGGAGAAAGGGCCTGCTCAGGAAGAGGGAAAATGCACTCCACACTTTCATTTTAAGGTTCAAGATCTTAGGAAGAACCCCCTTCTTAGGAAAAGGGGAAAGAGTTGTCTTTCTACCCTCAAAGCCTAGCACAGAACCTGGATCACAATGTTTCCTGAATGAATGATGAACAAATAACAGAACACAGAGCTAGCAGCTCAGCAAAGGTTATGCAGGGGATAGAGAAGCTTGGTGTCATGAGGGTTGGTCCATTACCGTTTTCTTTTTCTTCCTTATTCTGCACATCTATTTACACAACTGTTTCTCCCATTAGGCTGCTAAGCCTAAGGTAGGTGCTCAGTAAAATTTTGTTGAATGTTTAAATACTGATGATGAAGTATCTGACCCTATCAAGGAAGTGAGAACTATTGACAGTAGAGATTCTTATAGGAGAGCAATGCTATTTGGGGAGACACAGCATGGTTGTGTTCACAGTGATAAGATGATCAACACATTTACTACATGTATGATAGGGATGACCTCGTATTCATAAACTACTTTCCTTCCTAGCAGATACAAGCTTATGTTCTTAAAAAGAATCCTTCCTTTTGAAAAAGTCTCCGTATCAAAAAGACGCTGAAGGAAGTACCCTGGTACAATGGCAAATTATTACAAGCAATCATTAAACTCCATCATCAAGAAATCATTCCAAAGAGCTGGATTACCATTCAAAAAGATGCTGCAGCTAAAAACAGGTCGGGTGGAAAGAAAGGGGCAGAAGAGTGGAGGGGTCAGAATGCCAGCTGTTCCCAAGCTAACGCCAAACCTCACCCCCTACCCCGGTCCCCAGGGGGCGACATCGGCGCCGCCCCACTGCGCAGGCGCCACCCTTCGGTCCGCATGCGCACTAGTCTGGTGCGGCCTGAGGAAATTTCCTCTTACACGCCCTCTGCGGCAGGCTCCTGTCTCTCCACCTACTTTCTCCATTTTACTAGTCCCTGCAGGTAGGATCCCAGGGATCAATTCCCTTTCCACCAAGCTCCCGAGGGTCCCTGAGCCCTCGACCACTTACCTCTACGGCTTTGGCACGTTCCTCTACAGCCCCGCCCCCAAAGCCAACCGGAGCTGCCGCGTTTACTGCGACGAGGGCGGCGGCGTGCGCGAGGCCGCGGCGTGCGCGAGGCCGCGGCGTGCGCGAGGCCGCGGCGTGCGCGAGGCCGCGGCGTGCGCGAGGCCGCGGCGTGCGCGAGGCCGCGGCGTGCGCGAGGCCGCGGCGTGCGCGAGGCCGTGGAGTGCTGGGCCTGGTCGCGGCGTGCGCGAGGCCGCGGCGTGCGCGAGGCCGCGGCGTGCGCGAGGCCGCGGCGTGCGCGAGGCCGCGGCGTGCGCGAGGCCGCGGCGTGCGCGAGGCCGCGGCGTGCGCGAGGCCGCGGCGTGCGCGAGGCCGCGGCGTGCGCGAGGCCGTGCAGTGGTGGGCGTGGTCGGGGCGGAGAGGCGCTGGGAACGCGTTCTCGAAGAGGCCTTCCGGGTCTTTTCGCGTGCTGTGCCTACGGAGGTTTTCCTACCGCAGCGGAGCCAGTTTCTCTTCGCTCGCTTTGACGTACTCGTTTTATTTTGCTCGCTTTTATGATTCAGGGTTTCATCTTCCCCCACGACATTGCAGGCCTTCTCCTTTCCTCTCTCTCTCTCTTTCTCTCTCCAAACCATCGCGAAGCAGGGTGAAATTGCTTATTTTTCCCTTCATTCCTAATGAGCAGTCTTGTAGCCCAGGGCCGTATAGGAAAGGCAGATGAAGGGTTTCCTGTCTCAGAGGCAACCCTGTTTCCCCCCAGAGCTTAGTCTGAGGCCCGACCTTAACATTAAAGTCTGCTTTTGTGGAGAGTTTTTTTGTGTGTGTGAGAGGTCCTGGGAAATTGGGCACTAGGGTATAATGTCGTTAAACTATTGCTAATTATGCCCCCTCTTCCGACATTCAAGTCTGTTTACCTTTTATATTGTTATTTCTCACAACACGAAATCTCCTCTTGGTTCTGTAAGCAAATTACCAATTAAATTACCAATTAAAGTGACTTACTGTCTGAAGTTGGATTGAGCATTAGTGTATTTAGTAAGGATTGATTTTTGGGGGGGAACTCTTTTAAGTTATTTTGGACTTCAAGACCATCTAACATACGTGGTAGGAACACTGGTTAAACATAACCACAGCTAACCTGTAAGGAATTTTTGTTTCCTAAATTACTGATTCATTAAATGGTGACTGGAAACTTGGCTTCTCTGTGAGTGATGTACAGTTTTTGAGCAGTGACCTACAGAAATCGGATTCCTCCCCTCAGCAATGTGTTGGTTTAGAGAACCATGTTGGTTAAGTCATATTTTAACTTTGTTTTGATAGGCAAATGGATCTAATTGTTGGGTATATATTTCTAGCATCTCTAAAAGAATTTAGGGTTTTTTTTGTCCTCCCTTTGAGGATAAGTGTTTTAAATATCACTAATTCTCTTAAAGGTCGTGCTGAATAGTGAGGGTAAGACACTTTGCAAATGTTTAGATAAGCACAGAAGGTTGCATTTTACTCCCTTTAGGTTAAAGTAATGAAGAGATCTCTATTCTCTCTTTCAAAGTCATGGATGGGCTCAGTATCTTTTAATCATTTTTTGGGGAATGCTGAATAGCTTACAAATTACTATCTAGAGTGTGCCAGGAGTGGAGTAGTGTAGTGGAAAATGCAGCAATTGATTTAAAACAGCTTCTAGATAGGGGAAATCTAGTGGAAACAGTGCTGCTTTTGCTTAGGATGTACTGTGAACTGATGCCCAATTATGTCCTTTTAGGCCTACATAAAGATCCACATAATAGAGGTAGGGTTTTATTTATGATTGAAACAAAAGGTAAGGTGATCGTTTATTTTTCAGTATTCCACAGGACTGTTGTTTGGAGAAAGTATCATGGAAGTTCTGCGTCCACAGCTTATAAGAATTGGTGGACGGATTTACAGGAAGAATCCCATCCAAGAGCAGACTTATCAACATGAAGATGAAGATGATGACTGTTATCAAGGTAATCCTGGTTATCTTTGGTCAGATTAGAAGTAAAATATTCTCCGTATTGTAGAAGCAATTCTTTGTTTCAGTGTATTTCTGTGTGAGCGCTGAAATTTGAGATGTTTGGCTTCTCATAGCTCCCTTTGTGTTGATGTCTAAGGGGACAGATGAGTGAGTTTGATGAGGTGTTCTCAGTTCATACATGAGGTTGTGTCTCATCTTTGTGCAGAGGCTTAAATGTAATATGGGGTAATTTTAGTTAACTATTAATATTAACCATTAATCTATGGCAAAATGAAGTTCTTTTATCTGTAAAGCTATGAAGTAATTTCTATAAATTATTGAAATAAATGAACATGTGCCCAGTGTTAGCTGTTGTTATTATTATTGTTGTGTTGTAATTTTTCATTTCTTCTTTGCAGTCATATACAGGCAGTTTCAAATACACAACCAACATTATAACTATTTAAAATAGGGATAATTTTTAAGAAATAAACTAAACCGTTGAGATGGGCAGTATTTTCAGGCTGAATAACTTGGACTTGGGTTTAAATGCACAAATAGGGCCTTTCAGGTTCTCTGCTTCCTTTTCCTTTTGGTTTGTAAGCTTTTCCATTAGGCCCTAAGCCTTGGGGAATAGTCTACCCCTTGGTCCTCCCCACTGTTTCCCTTTTGCCTTGGGGCCTTGAGCTCCTTTATTTCACCCTCCTCCTTTCTCTTTGTCTTGGCTGTATGGAGTAAGTTCTCCAGAATCACTCCTACCTCATTCACTGAAGTGATTTTGTGTTTTAATACTAAAAACCACTGAGTTGTACATTTTAAGAGGATGAATTTTATGTTACATGAAAAACATCTCCAAAAGAAAAAACAGTACAAAAAATTTTACTGTCTTAGCTTTCTGGGAGAAAACAGTTAAATAGTGGTATGTAAATACTCCTTTTCCACGGTTCCAAGATTGGAAGATTTAAAATAGTCATGTGTTTTTTATTCTTTATTTTTCTTCTAAGAGCAGGTCAGAAGGAATATCAGAGCAGTGTTCTGTAGTGTAAAGTGTATGGCTGTTTTTTGTGTGTGTGTATTGCTTTTTTTAAACCTCGAGAGTGGTTGGACAGCTGGGGAGAAAGCAAACTGTTGTCCATAGAGCAGCAGCTCTGAGCGAGATGTTACCATTTCTGTACAGGTCTCGTGGAGTGTGCAGAAGAGTCCTGTGAAGCCTATGAGGTGGTGCAGACCCCGCAAGGTTTCCGGTGTACTGTGAAGGCCCCCAGCCTGCTCTACAAGTGAGTGAGGCCCCCAGCAGCTTCATGGGAAGGCATTTCTAGGAAACATAGCAGGAAGTGGATTCTTCTCTTTTCCACATTTATTGCAATGCTTGATTGCTAGTGATAAAATGGTTTAGTGTTTAATGTCCTAGAATTTATAAGGACTGATTGTAGATCAGTTTCATCATTTCACATGTGTCACCAAGTCCTGTTGATTTTGCTTCTTAAATTTCTTTTGAATCCACTTATCTCTTTTCTTTACAGCCACCCTGCTGCCTCGTCTGTGAATTACTTCAAGTAGCCTACTTACTGGTCTCTCCACATTGATTCTTGCTCTCTCTTCCAGTCAGTTCTTCACATTGAGGGTGGAATGATCTTTTTAAAAGGCAAACCTGATTATTTTACTACCTTTGCTTGAAATCCATTAACATTCTTCCTCTGAAGACGGAATTCTCTTCCATTAGAGCAGTGGCCAAAATCTTGAACATGAGTTAGCCAGCCTTGATTTTTCAGTCTCAGTTCACACCACTGTTTCCCTGGCTTCGCACTTAAGCTTAACTGTTTTCTTCAGTTCTTCACATGTGCCGTGTTCCTTCCTGCCTTTGAACCTTGGCATGTGCTGTTCCTTTTGCCTTTTAATCTCTCCTGTTCCTTAGCTGGTTTTACTCTCCTTCCTTAGGGAAGCTTGCTTTGACACCGACATCCCCACCACCACATTGATTACCCTACTATATGTTTTCATAACACCCTCTACTTTTCCTTTGTAGCATTCCTCAGTCTTATGTTTATATTTATTTGTGTGCTATTTGATATTTTTCCCACTAGATGGGAAGCTTCTTGAAGGTAGGAATGTGTCCTGTTATTCTCCAATGTTTGTCAAATACTGATATGCTTTTTCCAGAGTTATCGTTATATGTAAATTGCTTGGAAGCTTTGCTGTCACTTCAGTCTGTGCTTGCTTGCTTGCGTTATGGACCATATTCTGTCTCTTATTAACCACTGATACGGTTAGCTTATGTGGCTGACTGGCTTCTTTTGGGCTTCTGCCTCTGGAGATAGGCTGGTCTGGGAAGTCATAGATTTTTTTTCTGTGTTGTACCAGATGAATAAAGTCTGTCCTTGATCCTGTATGAGAGGAGACCTACAAATATGGAATCATATACCTTTAAGCTCCAAGAGGCAAGTAGTTTCATTTTTGTCAACCTTGAGAATCTCCTGAAACACCTATTAAGGATGAAATTCTTATGGAATGTGGCTGAATGTGAAACCAAATGTTAATCCTGACAGCTCACTTTCCTCTCAGGTTCCGGAGATATTTTCTTCTAAGAAACATGATTTTAGAAAGTTGTGGCTCAGGTTCCTGATAAAATCAATGCAACATGTCTTCCTTAATGTATATATTTGCTACTGCTAAGGTGTGTAAAGATTTCTTAAATATCTGATTCTAACTTGATGACCTTTTGAATTCTATATATTCTAAGTACTCATTTTGTTCCACATGACTTGCAATTTAGATTAGGTATTGGTTCTGCTAAATCCTAATTAATAGACATTATTTTCTAGGAAGACTCCTTCCTCCCTCCCTCCCTTCCTGTCTTATTGAGAAATAATTGTCATACAAGGAAGATTTCTTTCTTATGAATCATTATGTAAGGTTATTTGGATCAAGGAAGAGATTACTTGACCAGACTAATTTATAATCAAAGCCTAATGGTGATACACGTGTCCACGGACTGGATCTAATACTGTGGTTCTCAACCTCAGGTGCACATTTAAAGCTCCTGGGGAGCTTTAAAAATTCCTGATACCTAGGTGCACCCCAGACCAGTTGAGTCCAAATCTCTGGGAGCTGAACCCAGGCATCATTAGTTTTTGTAGCCCCCCAGGTGATTCCAGTGTGTAGCCAAGATTGAGAACCACTTGATCTGGCAAGAATTTCCACTTACATATTCAGTAAAGGAGTCACCCTTTCACTGCATATCTGTTTTATTGTAGTGAGTGTTTTAGACTTTCCATGTAAACCTCTTTTGGGTCTGGTACTCTTAATTGGAAGGATGCCATCATGGGCTTAATGAGGATGGCATGGGCTGTACTGAGCTATGTGTCAGTCACTAGGAAGCCCTTTTATATATGATCACATTTAATCCTTAAAGCAACCTTTTGTTACTTAAGTATTATTCACTCCATTTTTATAAGTGAGGAAGTAGGCTTAGAGTGGTTAAATGACTTGCCCAAGGTTTGATTCTAAAGCGTCTTTAACCTCAACCACTTTCCTAAGGTGCCTGGACTATTAATAACACTTCGAGCCAACTACTTTATGGTTAAGTTTGTCAACTAGCCATGTGCTAACAAACAGTCTGGTTGAAAGCTCCCCTTGTTGATAAGGCCTGGAAAGACAAAGGCCTGATGGAGTTGGTGCTGCACGATCCCTAGCCCAACACAGAGAAAAACCACATGGAAATTGTGGAGTTCTCGTCCTCTTCCAAACATCTTGTTTTATAAAAAACTGGCTTACTACAGTAGATCTTAATGGAAGTAACCGGGCTTGGTTATCCCCATGTAAAAAACAAATGCAGAGTTTTAGACATAGTCACCCGTGCTCTTGGATACTGTAATTGAAATCATAGAAGCTGAAATACTGTTCATGAAGAAGTTTTATCTCTTAACTTTATGGTCTTGTGATGGTCTCTTAGTGCTTTATAGACTCTGAAACTTTTCTCCTGGGATCCGGTAGTCTCATTTGCTTTAACACATCTAATTACTATGGGTTTCAGAAGATAACCTTGGATTGTCAAAATTATTTATGCTAGGAGGCCCAGGCAAGTAATGCAAATGAGCCAGCAGATGATTGAGGAGCAGTCAATGAAAGACAGTAGGGAGGGACAGGGTTTGTGGTGAGCTCATGTTCCGTTTTTAGGAACAAGCTCACGTTCCAGCCTATTTTTGCCATGAGTAGTCAGATCTCCCAATTTTTCAAAAGAACTAGAAATCTATATTTTTAGGTAAAATTTCCCAATTTTTAGGTGAAATCTCCCAAACAAAACATGGCTATGTGTTTGAATTCAACCTGAGGATTACCTCTTTACTCTCTGTGCTTGAATCTGTCCTGACTGGTGAACCCTGCTCTTTGCTAAGCTCTTTACCTTTGTTTAATTAATCAAGGATAATTCCCTTAGGATGAACTCATAATGTAGTTAATTTGCTCTCTAAGAGAACAAGGTTTTCCCCCTTCAAACTGTAGACCCATTCAAGTGCCCTGTGAGACTGTGCCAGCTTTCCTTTCACTGAACTGCAGACCCAGATTTTGAATATAGTTTTTTTTGTTTTATTTATTTATTTTTGGCTGCGGTAGGTCTTCGTTGATGCGCGCGGCCTTTCTCTAGTTGTGGCGAGCGGGGGCTACTTTTCGTTGTGGTGGCTTCTCTTGTTGTGGAGCATGGGCTCTAGGCACATGGGCTTCAGTAGTTGTGGCTCGCGGGCTTAGTAGTTGTGGTGCACGGACTTAGTTGCTCCGCGGCATGTGGGATCTTCCTGGACCAGGGCTCAAACCCATGTCCCCTGCATTGGCAGGTGGATTCTTAACCACTGCGCCACCAGGGAAGTCCCTGAATATAGTTTTGAGAAGCAAGCAGGCATTGAGCATAGTTATTCTTTCTATGTGGTTGAATTGGCTGTAGGATATCATTTTGCCAATGAGTGTAATGCAGTATGTTCTATAAAGCTGTATGATTTGTAATTTCCCCTACAGATACTGAGTTTTTACTGAAGCACTTTTCTATGAGGGAGTGTCTCTGGCCACGTATGATTTAAACATGATGGAGTTCTTTATTCTTGTACATTTTGATTTATGTTAATTAATTTTCTTTATATTATAGGCATATAGTTGGAAAGAGGGGCGACACTAGGAAGAAACTAGAAGTGGAGACCAAAACTTCCATAAGCATTCCTAAGCCTGGACAAGAAGGAGAAATTGGTGAGACCCAATATATATGTTATATTTGGAATCACTTGTGTGTGTGTATGGAATAATGTGACCCAACTGAGGTGTTTGGTGACTATATTCTTTATGTGGTTCTGTAGCTATTGGCCTTTTTATATCAGTGTCAGTCTCCCAGATGAAGAAAGATGTAGTCATACAACCTTATCTTGATTGAGTACCTGGGCCTTAATTTTATACTTCACCGCGCACTGATGGAATAAAGCTTCCAGATTTTGTTGTGGACGAGGAGATTTCTTTCATGCTTCAGTAGCTTGAAATGAAGTTGTGAATTATTTCAAGTTAGAATTAGAGAAAACCAGTGAGATCAACAAATTTGAAATAAAGTTCAGACCTTTCCATATGGTTCTCTTGTTTTTTTCTTGCTTTGTAGACTAGGAAGGAAATTGTAAGAGTAGTAATTAAAACAACAGCCTGATTCAAATAACTGGTCAGGTGAGGAAAAGTAGTTTAGCAATAGAAATCAGGTCAGAAAGTGTCTGTACTAAAGCAACAATGTGAACCAAGGGCATAGGCTTGTGTTGTAAAGTGGCTTTGAGTGAGAGGCACTGGGGGGACAGAATTTTAAAAAACTCATCCTAAAGCAGTAGGACTTCTTCAATGTTGAATAAGTGCAGCAGCCTCCAATAATCCGTTTTCCATAATCACTCATAGGTTGTATTAAGTTTTAGGAGAAAAAAATAATAAGTACTGTTTTCATTTTGTGCTGTGTAAGAGTAATCACTGTGGCAGATAAGTAGCAGTTGACTTTAGAGCAGTGCTGTCCAGGAGAACTTTCTGTGATTGTGAAAATGTTGTGTATCTGCACTGTCCAGTGCAGGAGTCACTAGCCCCACGGGACTGTGATTACTTGAAATGTGGCTAGTGTGACTGAGGAACTGAATTTTAAATACTACTTCATTCTAATTCATTTAACTTTTAATTTAACTAGCTACGTGTGGGCTCCTGTTTTGGACAATGAAGTGCTACAATTTTCCCCAGCTCCTTGGTAACTTCAGCAAACTTTAGCTTTAGGACTTTAATGACATTTTTGAAGGACTCTCACTGAAATAAATATTTAGAATTACAGTTAAAAAAACTTGGGTCTTTCCTTAAGTGTTAAAGTTCAAGTTACAAATATTGAAGTAATTTTATTAATTGCATTAAAGCTTATTTCTTTTTATTTCCTGATTTAAAAATTAATACATGCTTTCAAAAACAAAAACTTGTAGAAGGGGCTTTCCTGGTGGCGCAGTGGTTGAGAGTCCACCTGCCGATGCAGGGGACATGGGTTCGTGCCCCGGTCCGGGAAGATCCCACATGCCGCGGAGCGGCTGGGCCCATGAGCCACGGCCGCTGAGCCTGCGCGTCCGGAGCCTGTGCTCCGCAACGGGAGAGGCCGCAACAGTGAGAGGCCCGCGTACCGCAAAAAAACAAAAAACAAACAAACAAAAAAACTTGTAGAAATTATATATAACGTATAAAGGGAAATCTCTTGTGTTATGAACCTCAGCCATAATTGCTGTTACTAGTTGAATCTGTTCCCCATTTTTTCTATGCATATAGCAACAGATGGATAATAATTTTTATTTTGGTAAAAATTATAACATGCTATAAACGTAGAGACCTTAGCCATTTTAAGATACTGGAGTCATTCCAAAACTTACCCAGAAAAAGGTTAGACAGGTTGTTAAGATTCCATTTTGACTTAGAAAGCACAAATATTTAAGTGTGAAAAATAAGTGTGTCTAATCATTAAAAGTAAGAATTTAGTGGAACTAATTTAACTGAAAAGCAAGAGGATAAACTGGCTTATTGGTCTTGTAGGGAAGTAAGGTATATAGAAAAATCAAATTTATTGCTTACAGTCAATTGGGTTGTGATGTGAAATCACGACTGCAGGTGCATTGGTGTGGTATATGCTGTAATTAGTTATTTTCTTTTGCCTCTCCTAAATTAGAGAAACTAGAGAAAAAATGATCTAGTAGGTTTTAATTTGTCCTCTAGATAAGGATCTGGTCTAGTCTGTTTTGAAGTCTCAGGCAATGGGATGTAAGAAGATGCTTTTAAAATGTTGTTGTCATTGTAGTTAGGCAATGGTTTTTTTAAAGTTTCACATCAATGCCTTTAATTGTTTTCTTCCTCTGTATCCCTTATTGTAGTCTTTAGACCCATGCCATGTAAATTCTGGTCCTCTCAGATATAATATCCTAATATTTTAGAATATTTCTAACCTCATCATATTTGCTTTTTAGTAATTGTTTGCTCAACTTTGAATCTTTTTCTGGAAATCAGCCTGAGCACCTTTGAAGTGCCCTTTTCAGTTTTCTGTGTTAAAAAAATGAAAATATCTTATTAGTCTTATTCTCTACTGAACCACCTTCTTAATGGAAAATAATAGATTTATTATTGTACTAAATTTTTACAGAAATAAAACATAAACATGAATTTTAAGCTTCCATCCCCTCCATCCCTTTTCCTTTTATTTTCTCACCATATTTTGTCTCTTGCAGAAATAATTATAATTTCTACTTTCCTTTAATTTTGTCCCAGTTTACCGTTGAATCCTCCTTTGTCAGTATTTCTATAGTACATTATTTGAATGCCTGCTAGGCTACTTCCCTTCACTGGGCATCTGAGTCTTTTGGATTCTCAAAGTATCCTATTTGAAAATATAAATAATGTCATTAGAAAATACCATATCTCAGCTTCTTACATTTTTTGGTTATTACTTATGTCAATTTTTTACTTAGGCAAACAGTTTTTAGGCTTTCTGTTAATTAATTCATTCATAATTTACTTCTTTTCTTAGAAATTTCCATCTTGTTTCTCTACAACAAAATGAGTATGATAATTTCATTCTTATTAAGAAATAGATAGGTTGTTCTTTAGAAAGTTTCAAATGCTTTAATGGGAAGTATTAAAGAAGTAATTCCATTTGTTTGTCCTAACTTCTGCAGTTGCTTGGAAGGAACAAGCTTTGTGGTCTTGAAAGTACATAGCACATTTTGCTATTATTAGAGTTAATACTTCAATATTTTATATTCAGAAGTCTGTCCTTTCCTCTTAAATAAATAGTCTGTTAAAATGCCAGTTTTGTTCATTGTTCCTATCTTCTGCACCTTTCCTTAGTTTCTGTTTTGGACCAAGCATTGCCAGTTCTGGAACCTAGAAGTTTAATCTCTGCTTAAACAGAGGTTGTGTAATCCCTAAATGATTTTTTTTCTTTGCAGACAGTGGTGTTAAGGCTTTGTGGCTTTTCCCCCTATTTTTGTTTACATATGTGTAAAGACAGCCCAGACCAAAGAAGACCAAATTATACCAAGGCATGGAAATTTGATATTCATACATACAATACAGATATAGATAAAACTTTTACTTTAACCTTATATTTTCATACAGTTAGGGTAGGATTGTATATACTGTAGTAGACTCTCTTCTGCTCTTTTACTATAGTGAATCACTAAAAATTCTGCCACAGTATTTTTAAAAATTGAGGTAAAATTTACATGACAGAAAGCTCCACTCTTTTTGTTCTTAATTTTTTATTGTTATTTGAATTTCTGTGTGATATAGTGTTCTTTTTTTAAATGGTAGAATATACACAACGTAAAATTTACCATTTAGACCACTTTAAAGTGTTGAATTCAGTGGCATTTAGTATATTTACAGTGTTGTGCAACCTTCACCACTGTCTAGTTCCAGAACATTTTATCACCCAAAAAGGAAACCCCATACCCATTAAGCAATCACTCCCCATTCCCCACTACTCCCCAGCTCTTGGCTACCACTAATCTGCTTTCTGACTCTCTGAATTTGCCTGTTTAGGTATTTACTATACGTGGAAACATACAATACGTGGCCTTTGTGTCTGGCATCTTTAACTTAGCATAATGTTTTCAGGATTGATCCATGTTTTTGCATGTATCAATACTTCACTCCTTTTTTTTGGCTGAGTAGTATTTCAGTGTATGGAAATACCACATTTTATTTATTCGTTTATTGGTTAATGGACATTTCTGTTTTTCCACCTTTTGGCTCTTGTGAACAGAGCTGCTATGAACATTTGTACAGGTTTTTAAAATTAATTAATTAATTTATTTTTGGTTGCATTGTGTCTTCACTGCTGTGCACGGGCTTTCTCTAGCTGCAGCGAGCGGGGGCTACTCTTCATTGAGGTGTGCAGGCTTCTCATTGCAGTGGCTTCTCTTGTTGCAGAGCATGGTCTCTAGGCTCACGGGCTTCAGTAGTTGCAGCACGCAGGCTCAGTAGTTGTGGTTCAAGGGCTCTAGAGTACAGGCTTAGTAGTTGTGACGCACAGGCTTAGTTGCTCTGTGGCATGTGGGATCTTCCCGAACCAGGGCTCGAACCCATGTCCCCTGCATTGGCAGACGGATTCTTAACTGCTGTGCCACCAGGGAAGTCCCTGTACAGGTTTTTTCTTTGAAAACCTATTTTTACTTCCTTTGAGTTTCTATCTAGGAGTGAATTCCTGGGTCACATGGTATTTTTCTATGTACCTTTTCAAAGAACTGCCAAACTTTTCCATAGCAGCTGTACCATTTTATATTCATACCAGCAAGGTGTGAGGGATTGCTTGTAGCTTTTGAACTCATTTCTCTACTTCATCAGATGGTCTTAAGGTTATTCTGTTTTTAAACCTCATTCTGCTTAGACTGAATTCATTAACAGCTTTCTTACCCTTGGTACTATCCCCTGTTCAGAATTATGTACACATTCATGACAATTTTATTCCCCAGAGATGACAGTTTCAAGAGGTCACCTATTTTACAACTATTTGATGGTCCTTGAGCGTTTTAATCTTTTCCTTTTTTTTTTTGCTTACAGTAATCACTGGCCAGCATCGAAGTGGTGTAATTTCAGCCCGAACTCGGATTGATGTTCTTTTGCTCACATTTAGAAGAAAGCAGCCCTTCACTCACTTCCTTGCCTTTTTCCTCAATGAAGCTGAGGTTCAGGAGCGATTTCTGAAGTTCCAGGAGGAAGTACTGGAGAAGTGCTCCATGGTAAGCAGCAAACAGAACAAAACAAAAAGTTAAAGAAAAAATATAAAGAAGAGTACAAAAATGACTCATAATTCAAACAGTAGAAAGATACAAGTCTCTTCTCCCACTGAAAAAGGGAACCATTTCTAATGGTTTAATTCTGAACTGCAAAAAATATATAGACATATCAGCACATAAGTTTCTATGTTACAGAAATATCCTTTAAAGGATGTTGAAGACACAAAAGGATCATCCTAAATATCCACACTATTCTGCACTTTGTGGGTGTATTTTTATGCACTTTAACACGTGTATAGATTTCTGTAGCCACCTACCACAATCAGGATACAGAACAGCTCTACTCCCCCCAAAAACTTCCTCATGTTGTCTCTTACAGTCACCTCTTCCTCACCCCATACTTTGGCAATCACTGATCTCTTCTTGGTTACTATAGTGTTGTCTTCCTGAGAATGTCATATATGTGGAATCATACAGTATGTAACCTTTTGAGTTTGGTTTTGGCTTTAAGATTCATCCAAGTTGTGGTATGTTTCACTAATTTGTCCCCTCTCATTAATTTGTTTCCAGTTTTTGGCAGTTATGAATAGAACTACTATAAGCATCTGTGTACAGGTTTTTATGTGAACATAGTTTTCATTTCTTTAAAGTAAATATCCAGGAGTGGGATTGCTGGGATATATGGTAGGTATATGTTTAACTTCATAAGAAACTACCAAACTGTTTCTCAGAGTGCCTGTACTATGCATTCCCATCAACAGCATAAGAGAATTCCAATTGTTCTGCATCCTTGCCAGCGTTTAGTGTTGTTGGCACTTTCATTTTACCCATTCTAATAAGTGTGTAGTGATATGTTATTGTGGTTTTTTTTTTTTTTTTTTTGGCTGCGCTGGGTCTTCGTTGCTGTGTGCAGGCTTCTCTAGTTGTGGCGAGCGGGGGCTACTCTTTGTTGCAATGTGCAGGCTTCTCATTGTGGTGGCTTCTCTTGTTGCAGAGCACAGGCTCTAGGCGTGCGAGCTTCCGTAGTTGCAGCACTTGGGCTCAGTAGTTGAGGCTTGTGGGCTCTAGAGCGCAGGCTCGGTAGTTGTGGTGCACGGGCTTAGTTGCTCCGTGGCATGTGGGATCTTCTCGGACCAGGGATCAAACCCGTGTCCCTTGCATTGGCAGGCGGATTCTTAACCACTGTGCCACCAGGGAAGTCCCTCGTATTGTGGTTTTAATTTGCATTTCTCTAATGGCTAATAATGTTCAACATCTTTTTTTTTTTTTTTTCGGTATGCGGGCCTCTCACTGTTGTGGCCTCTCCCGTTGCAGAGCGCAGGCTCAGTGGCCATGGCTCACGGGCCCAGCCACTCCGCGGCATGTGGGATCTTCCCGGACCGGGGCACGAACCCATGTCCCCTGCATCTGCAGGCGGATTCTCAACCACTGCACCACCAGTGAAGCCCTGAACATCTTTTTTAATGTGCCTTTTTGCCATTCTTATATCTGCTTTGGTGAGGTATTCTTGTCTTTTACACAACTTAAAACTGTTTTCTTACTGTTGAGTTTTGAGAGTTCTTTTATATATTGTCTAGATACAAGTACTTTCAAGGATATGTGATTTCCAAATATTTTTCCCAGGCTGTAGCTTATCTCTTCATTCTCTTATCAGTGACTTTTACAGAGCAAAAGTTTTAAATTTTGATGAAGTCCAATTTATTAATTTTTCTTTTATGGATTGAATTTTTGATGTCATGTATAAGAACTTTTTGCCTAACCCCAAGTCACAAATGTTTTCCCTTAGAATTTTCATGGTTTTGCTTTTTTATATTTAGATCTGTGACCTAGTTAATTTTTGTATAAGTTGTAAAGTTTAGGTCGGGGTTCATTTTTTTGCATATGGATGTCCATGCTGTGCTTTCTTTTTATTTATTTATTTATTTTTATTTTTGGCTGCATTGGGTCTTCATTGCTGCATGCGGGCTTTCTCTAGTTGCTGCGAGCGGGAGCTACTCTTCGTTGCGGTGCGCAGGCTTCTCTTGTTGTGGAGCACGGGCTCTAGGCTCCCGGACTTCAGTAATTGTGGCATGCAGGCTCAGTAGTTGTGGCTCGCGGGCTCTAGAGCACAGGCTCAGTAGTTGTGGGACACAGGCTTAGTTGCTCCGCGGCATGTGGGATATTCCCGGGCCAGGGCTCGAACCTGTGTTCCCTGCATTGGCAGGCAGATTTTTAACCACTGCACCACCAGGGAAGCCCCATGCTGTGTTTTCTTAATCTTGTAATAAAGAGAGGAATAAAAGCATGTGGAATAAAATAGAAGTGTGGTTAGTTTTTTGTTGTTGTTGTTGTTCTTGAGACAGATGGACATACATCTGATTCTGGGTTCCTCAATCTGTGTAGACTTGAGCAAGTGAACCTCTCCAAATTTTTACAGCCTGCTTTGGAGAGTTGCAGCAAGGATTAAATGAGATAACATATAGTACTCAGCATGGTGCTTGATACAGAATAAGCATTTAATAAATGGTGACTGCTACTCCTGATATTTTTATGGCTGGTTAGGTTAAAATTGTTAGTATTACTTGGAGTATTCAGAGTAGGTGAGCGCTATATTTGATAGCTATGGGCAAGGTCAGTGAAAATGTTTTTGGTGAAAATTTTTACAAGATCTTTTCTTCCTTCTCTTTTTCCCTTCTCTTGTCTGTCCTGCCCACATTGCTCAAGCTGGGTCCTAGGTGTTAGAATATAGTGAGATATAGGTATGCAGATATAGAAGTATTAGAATCCAAGTACTTTTATGGGACAGAGGGTGACAGTTGATCAACTTAATTATTTAAGAAGGAGGCTATGATGTTGAGAAGATTCAGACTGGGCAAATGTGAGTGGACAGTATAGAATTGTATAATCTATTTTTAGATGACTTCTTTGGCATTTATGTGCTTGAACAAAGGTACATTTATAAGTTCAATACTCAAGTTCTATATATATATGTGTATGCATACATATATATGATTAGTAGACCATCAGAATATTACTAATTGTCATTAGTAAACCATCAGTATCTTTTTTCCTCTTAACATTTCATAGCAAGATGATTTCATTCTCAGTGGGAGTGGAGTAGGAGAAGATCAAGAACGCTGAAGTTATAAAGACACAGATGTAGAAAATGGACTTGAGGACATGGGGTGGGGGAAGGGTAAGCTGGGACGAAGTGAGAGTGGTATGGACATATATACACTACCAAATGTAAAATAGATAGCTAGCGGGAAGCAGCCTCATAGCACAGGGAGATCAGCTCGGTGCTTTGTGAACACCTAGAGGGGTGTGCTAGGGAGGGTGGGAGGGAGACTCAAGAGGGAGGGGACATGAGGATATATGTATACATATAGCTGATTCACTTTGTTATACAGTAGCAACTAACACAACAATGTAAAGCAATTATACTCCAATAAAGGTGTTAAAAAAAAAGTGGAAGTTTCAGTATGGTCTGGTAAATTTTGTGGGGGTGGTGCTGGTAAGTTTTGGAGTTGTTTTGCCTTGTAAATACCACTTACTGAAGCTCAGTGATTATTTATTTTTTGGAGTATTACAAATACCTGATATTTGACAAGCAGATCATAATAAATTAGCCTTTTTCTTTCTGTGTGTGTGTGTATATATGTGTGAACAGTTTCTCACTTTTCTTTTGGATCCTGACAAGGGCTGACAGGGAACAAATATTGGAATGATTACTTTAACTCAGCTTGAATGATATTGGCCACTGTGAATGTCATGCTGGCCTTAATCAGTCCGAAGTTCTTCCTTCCTGCTTTCGGGGAGACTCCATACTGACATTGTCTTCTTCCTGCTTTTATTTTTTATTTTTATTTTTTAACATCTTTATTAGAGTATAATTGCTTTACAATGGTGTGTTAGTTTCTGCTTTATAACAAAGTGAATCAGTTATACATATACATATGTTCCCATATCTCTTCCCTCTTGCATCTCCCTCCCTCCCACCCTCCCTATCCCACCCCTCTCATGGTCACAAAGCACAGAGGTGATCTCCCTGTGCTATGTGGCAGCTTCCCACTAGCTATCTAATTTACATTTGGTAGTGCATATATGTCCCTGCCACTCTCTCACTTCGTCACAGCTTACCCTTCCCCCTCCCCATGTCCTCAAGTCCATGCTCTAGTAGGTCTGTGTTTTATTCCCGTCCTACCACTAATCTCTTCATGACATTTTTTTTTTCTTAGATTCCATATATATGTGTTAGCATACGGTATTTGTTTTTCTCCTTCTGACTTACTTCACTCTGTATGACAGACTCCAGGTCTATCCACCTCATTACAAATAACTCAGTTTCATTTCTTTTTATGGCTGAGTAATATTCCATTGTATATATGTGCCACATCTTCTTTATCCATTCATCCGATGATGGACACTTAGGTTGCTTCCATGTCCTGGCTATTGTAAATAGAGCTGCAATGAATATTTTGGTACATGACTCTTTTTGAATTATGGTTTTCTCAAGGTATGCCTTCCTGCTTTTAAATCAAGTCCTGCTAACAGCAGTGAAGTAAGCACAGCATAAAAGAGTTAATAAGGGACCATTATCTACTTATTATATGGAAGAAAGTTTTTACTGAATTTCATTCCGATGTTAGAACAACAGTTAGATGACTGTAAAACCATGTAGGCATTTTCCACTGGTACTCTGCTTTTTTTAAAAAAAAATATATAAATTTATTTATTTGTTTATTATTTATTTTGGGCTGCATTGGGTCTTTGTTGCTGTACGCAGGCTTTCTCTAGTTGCGGCGAGCGGGGGCTACTCTTCGTTGCAGTGCATGGGTTTCTCATTGTGGTGCTTCTCTTGTTGTGGAGCATGGGGTCTAGGCACGTGGGCTTCAGTAGTTGTGGCACGCAGGCTCAGTAGTTGTGGTTAGCAGACTGTAGAGTGCAGGCTCAGTAGCTGTGGCGCATGGGCTTAGTTGCTCCAGGGCATGTGGGATCTTCCCGGGCGAGGGCTCGAACCCATGTCCCGTGCACTGGCAGGCGGATTCTCAACCACTGCGCCACCAGGGAAGTCCCTGGTACTCTGCTTTTATTTTTCCAACTTAGGAGAGTTCCTTTGTAGTAACTTTGAAGAATGTATGCCTGTTCATTGAGATAGCAGTTGTTTCCTGAAAGAGTGTGTGTCTCAGTCTTGTTTTGATGTCTCTGACACTCATTTGACATCTCTGATGAGAGTTTCTTCATCTCTAAAATAGGAGTGGTCTGACCATTCTCTTCTTTATAAGAAAAAGATGACATCTCTTGGTATCAAGTTGGCTCATAGATTTTTGAATTTACATATGTATGTATTATATACATTTATTAAAATTAAGTTACACTGTTTTGTAACTACCTTTTTGATTTTTTTTTTTTTTTTGGCCACACCACGCAGCTTGTGGCATCTCAGTTCCCTGACCAGGGACTGAACCCGGGCCCCAGCAGTGAGAGCCTGGAATCCTAACCACTAAGCCACTAGGAACCTCCCTACTTTTTCGATTTAACATGTTTCAGGTCAGTATAAGTAAATCTAATTGCTGCTTCTAATTGCTATGAAGTATCATAGTCTATGAATGTACCCTAACTTATTTAATTAATACCCTATTGATGGACCATTGAAAGAAATTATTTCTATTAAATAATGCTATAAAGAACATTTTTGTAAATGCATCTTTGTGTTCTTGGCTGATGGTTTCTTTAGGGTACATTTTGGGATAAATTCTTAGAACTGGAATACATGGGTTAAGGGAATGTAAACTTAAACTTTTTTTTTTTTTTTTTTTGCGGTACGCGGGCCTCTCACTGTTGTGGCCTCTCCCGTTGCGGAGCACGGGCTCCGGACGCACAGGCTCAGCGGCCATGGCTCACGGGCCCAGCCACTCCGCGGCATGTGCGATCCTCCCTGACCGGGGCACGAACCCGTGTCCCCTGCATTGGCAGGCGGACTCTCAACCGCTGCGCCACCAGGGAAGCCCTAAACTTAAAAATTTTTGATAGTTTTTTCCATTTTATTTTAAAAATCTGCCTTTTTGAGTTACAACTTACAAACAATATAATGCACCCATTTTAAGAGTATGCTTTGATGAATTTTGACAGACATATAGAGCAGTGCAACAACCATCAAAAACAAGATGTAGAACATTTCCATCACCCCAAAATGTTCCCTTACACTGCCTCTTTGCAGCCACTTCCGCTTCCTGCCATCTCATCTCCTACTAGTGATTCCAGGCAACCACTTATCTGCTGTCTGTTACTATTGGATTTCCCTTTGTTAGAATTTCATATAAATGGAATTATGCAGTATATAGTCTTTTTTTTAATTCTTTGGTCTCACTGTGCAGCATGTAGGATCTTAGTTCCCCAACCAGGGATCGAACCTGTGCGTCCTGCATTGAAAGCACAGTCTTAACCACTGGACCACCAGGGAAGTCCCCAGTATATGGTGTTTTGTGTGGCTTTCTTTTGCTCAGCATAACATTTTTTTTTTTTTTTTTTGTGGTATGCGGGCCTCCCTCTGTTGTGGCCTCTCCCGTTGCGGAGCACAGGCTCCGGACGCGCAGGCTCAGCGGCCATGGCTCACGGGCCCAGCCGCTCCGCGGCATGTGGGATCCTC
>NC_041233.1:23855095-23855961 GCF_002837175.3 Physeter macrocephalus | reverse complement strand
TTTTTTTTTTTTGCAGTACGCGGGCCTCTCACTGTTGTGGCCTCTCCCGTTGCGGAGCACGGGCTCCGGACGCACAGGCTCAGCGGCCATGGCTCACGGGCCCAGCCACTCCGCGGCATGTGCGATCCTCCCTGACCGGGGCACGAACCCGTGTCCCCTGCATTGGCAGGCGGACTCTCAACCGCTGCGCCACCAGGGAAGCCCTAAACTTAAAAATTTTTGATAGTTTTTTCCATTTTATTTTAAAAATCTGCCTTTTTGAGTTACAACTTACAAACAATATAATGCACCCATTTTAAGAGTATGCTTTGATGAATTTTGACAGACATATAGAGCAGTGCAACAACCATCAAAAACAAGATGTAGAACATTTCCATCACCCCAAAATGTTCCCTTACACTGCCTCTTTGCAGCCACTTCCGCTTCCTGCCATCTCATCTCCTACTAGTGATTCCAGGCAACCACTTATCTGCTGTCTGTTACTATTGGATTTCCCTTTGTTAGAATTTCATATAAATGGAATTATGCAGTATATAGTCTTTTTTTTAATTCTTTGGTCTCACTGTGCAGCATGTAGGATCTTAGTTCCCCAACCAGGGATCGAACCTGTGCGTCCTGCATTGAAAGCACAGTCTTAACCACTGGACCACCAGGGAAGTCCCCAGTATATGGTGTTTTGTGTGGCTTTCTTTTGCTCAGCATAACATTTTTTTTTTTTTTTTTTGTGGTATGCGGGCCTCCCTCTGTTGTGGCCTCTCCCGTTGCGGAGCACAGGCTCCGGACGCGCCGGGTGAGCGGCCATGGCTCACGGGCCCAGGCGCTCCGCGGCATGTGGGATCTTCCGGGGCCGGGGGACGCCCGCGGGC
>NC_041233.1:23846092-23854808 GCF_002837175.3 Physeter macrocephalus | reverse complement strand
GCAGGCTCAGCGGCCATGGCTCACGGGCCCAGCCGCTCCGCGGCATGTGGGATTCTCCCAGACCGGGGCGCGAACCCGGTTCCCCTGCATTGGCAGGCGGACGCGCAACCACTGCGCCACCAGGGAAGCCCCAGCATAACATTTTTGAGCATCATTCATGTTGGTGTATGTTACAGTAGTTCATTTCTTTTTATTGCTAAGTATATTCCTTTGCATGAATTTACCAAAATTTGTTTATCCATTCAACTGTTTGGGTGGTTTCTAGTCTTTGGCTCTTATAAATGAAGCTATTTTAATCATTTGTACAAAAATCTTTGTGTTAAGTGTATGTTTTTATTCCTCTTGGGCAAGTACTTAGGAGTATAATTGTTGGATCAAGTGCAGATATATGTTTAGTTTTATAGAAAACTTAGAACTATTCCCAGAATGGTGCTGCCTCTTCCTACCACAAGTGATATATGAGAGTTTAGGTTGTTCCACATTCTTGCCAACATTTGGTGGTGTCTTTTTTATTTTTTTTAATTGAAGTTTAGTTGATTTACAATGTTTTGTTAGTTTATGGTGTACAACAAAGTGTTTCATTTATACATACATATACATATTCTTTTTCATATTCTTTTCCATTATGGTTTATTACAGGATATTGAATATAGTTCCCTGTGCTATACAGTAGGACCTGTTTGTTTATTTATTTTGTATATAGTAATTTGTATATGCTAATCCCAAACTCCTAATTTATTTCTCCCCAATCACCTTTTCCCTTTGGTAATCATAAATTTGTTTTTTGTGTCTGTGAATTTGTTTGTTTTATAAATAAGTTCATCTGTATCATATTTTAGATTCCATATGTAAGTGATAGCATATGATATTTGTCTTTCTCTTTCTGACTTCACTTAGTATGGCTAGGACCTCCAGTATAGTATTGAATAGAAGTGGTGAGAGGGGACATTCTTTCCTTGTTCTTGATCATCATAGGGGGAAAGTATTCAATCTTTTATCATTAAGTTTAATGTAAGCTGTAGGGTTTTTACAGATGCCCTTTATCTGGTTGAGGAAATTCCATTCTGTTCCTAGTTTGCTGAGAATTAAAATCGCCACTGGGTATTCAACTTTGTTAATCTTTTTTTAATATTTATGAGATTTATATATTTTTCCTTCATAGTGTAAATATGCTGTATTACATAATTGATTTTGTAAAGTTAAAACTAATCTTGCTCCTTAGATAATCTCACCTGGTCTTTTTTTTTTTTTTTTTTTTTTTATTTATTTTTTTTAACATCTTTATTGGAGTATAACTGTTTTACAATAGGGTGTTAGTTTCTCCTTTACAACAAAGTGAATCAGCTATACATATACATATGTTCCCATATCTCTTCCCTCTTGCGTTAACATCTTTATTGGAGTATCATTGCTTTACAATGGTGTGTTAGCTTCCACTGTATAACAAAGTGAATCAGCCATACATATACATATATCCCCATATCTCCTCCCTCTTGCATCTATGACAGACTCCAGGTCTATCCACCTCATTACACATAACTCAGTTTCATTTCTTTTTATGGCTGAGTAATATTCTATTGTATATATGTGCCACATCTTCTTTATCCATTCATCTGTTGATGGACTCACTTGGTCTTTTTTTAAAAAAATATTTATTTATTTTCGGCTGCTTCAGGTCTTAGTTGTGGCACGTGGGATCTTTCGTTGCGGTGCACAGGCTTCTCTCTAGTTGTGGTGCACAGGCTTCTCTAGTTGTGGCACTCAGGCTTCTTTCTAGTTGGTGCGAGGGCTCAGTAGTTGCAACATGAGGGCCTTTGTTCCCTGATGAGGGATCAGATCCATGTCCCCTGCATTGGAAGGCAGATTCTTAACCACTGGACCACCAGGGAAGTCCCTCACTTGGTCTTGATGTATTATCATTTTTATATATTGCTGGATTTGATTTACTAGAACTTAATTATTAAGGAGTTTTATATCTGTGTTCATGAGAAGTATTGGTTTTAGTTTTCTTGTGATGTCTTCATCTTTTTCGCGTGTGTGTGTTAGCTTCAGGTGTACAGCCGAGTGATTCACGGTGTACAGTTATGTGTGTATGCTTTTTCAGATTCTTTTCCATTATTGGTTATTACAAGGCATTGAATATAGTTCCCTGTACTATACAGTAGGTCCTTGTTGTTTATTTCATACATAGTAGTGTGTATATGTTAATCTCAAACTGCTAATTTATCACACACACTCCCCCACCCTTGCTGTCCCCTCTGGTAAACATGTATGTTTTCTATGTCTGAGTCTATTTCTGTTTTGTAAATAAGTTCATTTATATCATTTTCTTAGTCTTCATCTGGTTTTGATATCAGGGTAATACTGACCATATGATTCAAAACCAAATGAGTAAAGTGAGTTGGGAAGGGTTCCCTTCTTATTTTCTGAGTTTGTGTAAGTTTGTGTAGGTATCGTTTTTCCTTAAATGTTTAACGGAATTCACCAGTGAAGCCATCTAGATCTTTAGTTTTCTGAGAAGTTTTTAAATTAAATTTTGAATTAAATTTATTTAGTCATTAGAACTATCCAGGTTATTTACTTCTTGAATGTGTTTTTGTAGTTTATCTTTGAATTTGTCCATTTCATCTAAAGTTTTTGAATTTTATTAGAATAAAGGTGTTCATAATGTTTTATTATCCTTTTCATGTCTGTAAGCCCTGAAGTGATATTCCCTCTTTCATTGATGATACTGGTCATTTGTGTCTACTCTCTTTTATTCCTGATCTGTCTGGCTAGAGGTTTATCAATTGTATTGGTCTTAAAAAAAGAAAAAAAAAAAGCTTTTGGTTCCATTGATTTTTCTCTATTGTTTGTCCATTTTCTGTTTCATTGATTTCTGCTTTTATCTTTATTGTTGCATATCTTCTGCTTAGCTTTGGGTTTAATTTGCTCTTCGTTTTTTGGCTTCTTAATGTAGAAACTTAAATCATTGATTTGAGACCTTTCTTAGTATTTTAAGTAAACATTTTTGAGATAATTGTCGATTCATATGTGGTTTTAAGTCTTGTGATTTCTCATTTCACCCATGTTATTTTGAAGTTTGTTGTTTAGTTTTCTACTTTTGGGGATTTTTTTGGTTACTGT
Organism: Physeter macrocephalus; assembly: GCF_002837175.3. Classification (NCBI taxonomy): domain Eukaryota; kingdom Metazoa; phylum Chordata; class Mammalia; order Artiodactyla; family Physeteridae; genus Physeter; species Physeter macrocephalus. Next base: position 23,851,682 of record NC_041233.1, on the reverse strand, counting down.
TACAGATATCTATTACTGATTTCTAACTTAATTCTCTTGGTCAGATAATATATTCTGTATGATTCCAGTTCTTTTAAATGAATTTGTACCTGTTTTCTGTTACAGAATATTATCTATCTTGGTAAATGTTCTGTGTACATTTAAAAGGATGTACATTCTGATGTTTTTTGGTTGATCTATAAATGTTATATGTGCTGTCTGAGTGTTAGTGATGATTGTCATCTATTTCCATATATTGATTTTCTGTCTACTTGTTCTGTTAATTACTGAGAGAGGACTGTTGAAATCTCCAACTGTAATTGTGGATTCATCTGTTCCTCCTTTCAGTGCTATTCCTCCTTTCAGTTCTGTCATTTTTTTTCATATCTTCTTGGCAAATCAGTTCCTTTATAATTATGAAACATCCCTCTTTATCCCTGACAATATTTCTTGTTCTGAGGTCTACTTTTTTAGGTATTAATGTAGCCATTCCAGCTTTCTTTTGATTAGTATTTTTCATTATATATATATTTTTATTCTTTTAGCATATTTGTATCTTTGTATTCTAAATACGTTTCTTAAAGACAGCATATAGTTGAATTTTTAAAAATCTGGCCATCTCTTCCTTTTAACTGGAATGACTAGATTGTTTACTTTTTTTTCGGGGGGGTGGTACGCGGGCCTCTCACTGCTGTGGCTTCTCCCGTTGCAGAGCACAGGCTCCGGACCGCAGGCTCAGCGGCCATGGCTCACGGGCGCAGCCACTCCGTGGCATGTGCGATCCTCCCGGACCGGGGCACGAACCCGTGTCCCCTGTATTGGCAGGCGGACTCTCAACCACTGCACCACCAGCGAAGCCCAGATTGTTTACTTTTAATGTAACTATAGATATAGGTGGGTTTAAATCTACCATTTTGTGATTTTTTTTGTCCTATCTTTCCTTTGTTTTTCCTGTCATTTTTCAGATTTAGGGTTTTTTGAAATTTCATTTTCTTGACACTATTGGCTTCTTAGCTACACCTGTTTGTTTTATTTTTTAAGTAAATGCTCTTAGGTTTACAATATGTATTTAATCCATCACCTTCAAATAATATTACACCACTTTACATATAATTTAAGAACCTCACAATGTATCATGTTTCCTCCCTCCTGTCCTTTGTTTAATTGTCATTAATCTTGCTTCTACATATAAACAGCTTTCTGTAAGATTTCTTTTTTTTTTTTTTGTGGTATGCGGGCCTCCCTCTGCTGTGGCCTCTCCCGTGGCGCACAGGCTCCGGACGCGCAGGCCCAGCGGCCATGGCTCACGGGCCCAGCCGCTCCGCGGCATGTGGGATCCTCCCAGACCGGGGCGCGAACCCGGTTCCCCTGCATCGGCAGGCGGACGCGCAACCACTGCGCCACCAGGGAAGCCCTCTGTAAGATTTCTTACAGTTCAAGTTTGCTGATGCTGGATACACTTTCTCTCAGCTTTTGTTTGAAAAAAAATCTTTAATTCATCTTCTTTTTTGAAAGATAATTTTTACTGGTTATAGGATTCTAAGTTGATAGTTTTTTCTTTCAACACCATAAAGACATTATTCTGTTGTCTTCTGGCTTGTACAGTTTCTGATAAGAAATCTATTGTAATTCTTTGTTCTTCTGTGTGTAATATGTTTGGCTACCTTTTTTATTGGAAATGTTTTCAAATTTATAAAAAATGTAAAAAAATAATGCGAGGATTACTCATGTGCAGTAGTGCTGTATTATCTAATAATGTCCTTTATAATATTTCCAATACAAGTTCCAGGGTAAGGTCAGGAATTGCATTTAATTTTTAAGTCCCTTTAACCTCTTTCTTTTTTTTTTTTTTTTTTTTTTTCTTTTTGCGCGGTACGCGGGCCTCGCATTGTTGTGGCCTCTCCCGTTGCGGAGCACAGGCTCCGGACACGCAGGCTCAGTGACCGTGGCTCACGGGCCCAGCCGCTCCACGGCATGTGGGATCTTCCCGGACCAGGGCATGAACCCATGTCCCCTGCATCGGCAGGTGGACTCTCAACCACTGCGCCACCAGGGAAGCCCCCTTTAACCTCTTTGATGTGGAATATATCATGGCCGTTCTGACTTTTATGTTATTGACATATTTGAAGAATGCATCCCTTCCAACCTTTTTTAAACAATAGAGCATTCTTTTTTGCATTTGTCTTATGTTTCCTCGTGTTTAAGTTGATATTATGTTTTCTCAGTTAGAGTACTTCATAGGTGATATTGTGTCCTTCTGAGGATATCACACCTGGGGACATATAGCATTCATCTGTTTTTCGTAAGTGATGTTACATCTAGTCAAGATATTGCCCAAATTGCTCCTAAGTATAATAACTGTATTTTATATCTTCCTTGCAACTAATAAGCAGTCTGCAGGGAGTTACTCTAAGAACATGCAAGTATAGTTGTGTCTTGGTATCTGTAGGTGATGGTTCCAGGATCCCCTGTGGATACCAAAATCCGCAGATGGTCAAGTCACATATAAAATGGCATAGTATTTGCATATAACCTGTGCATATCCTCTTGTATGCTTTAAATCATCTTTAGCTTACTTATAATATCTAGTATAGTGTAAATGCTATGAAAATAGTTGCCAGTGTGTGGCAAATTCAAGTTTTGCTTTTTGGAGCCTCTGGAATTAAAAAAAAAAATTCGATCGGGATTGGTTAAATCTGCAGATGCAGAACCTGTGGATACAGAGGGCCGACTATATCCTGCTTCTCATCAGCATTTTCCCCAGACTTAGCATCCACTGGTGATTCTTACCTGATTTTAAAAATATTTATTTATTTATTTATTTATTTTTGGCTGCATTGGGTCTTCGTTGCTGCACATGGGCTTTTCTCTAGTTGCGGTGAACGGGGGCTACTCTTCGTTGTGGTGCGCAGGCTTCTCATTGCGGTGACTTCTCTTGTTGTGGAGCATGGGCTCTAGGCTCATGGGCTTCAGTAGCTGTGGCACGCAGGCTCAGTAGTGGTGCCTCGCGGGCTCTAGGGTGCAGGCTCAGTAGTTGTGGTACACGGGCTTAGCTGCTCTACGGCATGTGGGATCTTCCTGGACCAAGGCTCAAACCTGTGTCTCCTGCATTGGCAGGCGGATTCTCAACCACTGTGCCACCAGGGAAGCTCCTTATCTGATCTTTACCATGATGGTTGCAAAATGTTTCTAGCGCTTGCTCTGCATTTAGTATTCAGCTTTCTACATTCTGTTGTAAGCAGGGGACCTTCCTTCTCCCCTTACTTTTATTTTTTAATTAAAAAAATCTTTTTTCATTTTTTATAAATTTATTTTATTTTTGGCTGCATTGGGTCTTTGTTGCTGCACACGGTCTTTCTCTAGTTGCAACGAGCAGAGGCTACTCTTCCTTGCGGTTCACAGGCTTCTTCTCATTGAAGTGGCTTCTCTCGTTGCAGAGCACGGGCTCTGGAGCGCAGGCTCAGTAGTCGCGGCACACGGGCTTAGTTGCTCCGCAGCATGTGGGATCTTCCTGGACTAGGGCTCTAACCTATGTCCTCTGCATTGGCAGGTGGATTCTTAACCACTGTGCCACCAGGGAAGCCCCTCCCCTTACTTTTAAATTTATTTGTTATTCGTGTGATTTCATAAATTATATTTTTTTCTCCAGGGCTTATAATTTACTGTTGTGCTTAATTATTTTGGTGCTTAAATTGTCTCAGATTTATCTCAGGGTCCTCTCAAACCTTTTCTGGGGATGCATCTTCCTTGGCCTGTATTTGTGCTTTTGTTCCAGTTCTCCTATATATATGTGTGTGTGTGTGTGCGCGCACGCGCGCACGCACACACGGCTGCTTATAAATGCCTTAATTTCTCTAAGGTCTCACCCCAGTGCTTCCTCTTAGAGCTTTAGTTGTTCTGTTGTATTCCTCTGTCTGTAATCTCTTGTCCCCAGGTGCCTGAAGATCTGCTGTCTCCTGTAGTTCCTTCTCTCCCTCTGCAGGTAATTAACATTTCTTATAGTGGCCTCCAACCTGATAACCAGATTATGCCACTGTTCCAAACTGCACTCCAAGTTAGGCAAGACAGAAACCAGTTCCTCAGGCAGCCTCCTAACAAGCTAGAACATTGCAAACCACTTTCACTCTTCCTTCTGCCCTGATGGAGGAGCAGAAGTTGTGTGGCTTCCTTCTGACCTGTTGTAATATCCTAGGGAAGGGGTGTAGGGCAAAGGATAGATAGAAAACATGAAATTTCTTACCATTTTGAGTGCAGCTTTCCTTTGGTTAGGCATTTGCTTGGTTGTTGCTGGTTTTTAACTGGTTTCTGGAGTTTTCCCAAAGCTGCTTTGATCCATATGTTATTGTTTATTTGGTGTTTCTGTCAGGGAATGAGGGCCTAGATCTTCTTAGTGTGCCACCTTGCTAATATTGCTCCAAATTTGGATAATTTTTAGGCATTATTGTCTCAAATATCTTTTTTCTTCCCTTTTCCTCGTCTCTGTAACTCTAATTTCACCTCTATTAGACCAATTGATGTTGGTGTACAGATTACTGAAGCTCTGTTCATTTGCTTTCCAGACTTTTTTTTTCCTCTCTCTGCTTCAGTTTGGATAGTTTCTGTGGCTGCGTATTCAAATTCACTGTTTTTTTTCTGAAGTGTCTAATCTGTTGTTAATCCCATCAAATGGAATTTTCATTTTTGCACTTTTTTTTAATCTATTGAAGTTCCATTTGTTTCTTTTTGATATTGTCCTTTTCCCTCTTCAGTATCTTCACGTTTTCCTTAAAATAGTTAAGCTTATAAATAATAGCTATTTAAAGTCATTATGTGCTAATTCATTAGTATAATATTATAGCATTCTAGATCTATATCTCTTGATGGATTTTTTTTTGCCATGTAATGTCTGAAACATTTATATTAACATATTTCCATACAAATAACCCAAAGAAAGTTTAGTATTAGGGTTTTTTTTTAATTTTATTTTATTTATTTTTTTATACAGCAGGTTCTTATTAGTCATCAATTTTATACACATCAGTGTACACATGTCAATCCATTCGCCCAATTCAGCACACCACCATCTCCACCCCCTCTGCGGCTTTCCCCCCCTTGGTGTCCATACATTTGTTCTCTACATCTGTGTCTCAACTTCTGCCCTGCAAACTGGTTCATCTGTACCATTTTTCTAGGTTCCACATACATGCGTTAATGTGCGATATTTGTTTTTCTCTTTCTGACTTTACTCTGTGTGACAGTCTCTAGATCCATCCACGTCTCAACAAATGGCTCAATTTTGTTCCTTTTTATGGCTGAGTAATATTCCATTGTATATATGTACCACAACTTCTTTATCCATTCGTCTCTCGGTGGGCATTTAGGTTGCTTCCATGACCTGGCTATTGTAAATAGTGCTGCAGTGAACATTGGGGTGCCTGTGTCTTTTTGAGTTATGGTTTTCTCTGGGTATATGCCCAGTAGTGGGATTGCTGGATCATATGGTAATTCTATTTTTAGTTTTTTAAGGAACCTCCGTACTGTTCTCCATGGTGGCTGTATCAATTTACATTCCCACCAACAGTGCAAGAGGGTTCCCTTTTCTCCACACCCTCTCCAGCATTTGTTGTTTGTA
>NC_041233.1:23844976-23845863 GCF_002837175.3 Physeter macrocephalus | reverse complement strand
GAGTTTTATAGTGTCCGGTTTTACATTTAGGTCTCTAATCCATTTTGAGTTTATTTTTGTGTATGGTGTTAGGGAGTGTTCTAATTTCATTCTTATACATGTAGCTGTCCAGTTTTCCCAGCAGCACTTATTTAAGAGACTGTCTTTTCTCCATTGTATATTCTTGACTCCTTTGTCATAGATTAGTTGACCGTATGTGCATGGGTTTATCTCTGGGCTTTCTATCTTATTCCATTGATCTATGTTTCTGTTTTTGTGCCAGTACCATATTGTCTTGATTACTGTAGCTTTGTAGTATAGTCTCAAGTCTGGGAGCCTGATTCCTCCAGCTCCGTTTTTTTCCCTCAAGACTGCTGTGGCTATTCGGGTCTTTTGTGTCTCCATACAAATTTTAAGATTTTTTGTTCTAGTTCCGTAAAAAATGCCATTGGTAATTTGATAGGGATTGCATTCAATCTGTAGATTGCTTTGGGTAGTATAGTCATTTTCACAATACTGATTCTTCCAATCAAAGAACATAGTATATCTCTCCATCTGTTGGTATCATCTTTAATTTCTTTCATCAGTGTCTTATAGTTTTCTGCATACAGGTCTTTTGTCTCACTAGGTAGGTTTATTCCTAGGTATTCTCTTTGTTGCAATGGTAAATGGGAGTGTTTCCTTAATTTCTCTTTCAGACTTTTCATCATTAGTGTATAGGAATGCAAAAGATTTCTGTGCATTAATTTTGTATCCTGCTACTTTACCAGATTCATTGATTAGCTCTAGTAGTTTTCTGGTGGCATTTATAGGATTCTCTATGTATAGTATCATGTCATCTGCAAACAGTGACAGTTTTACTTGTTCTTTTCCAATTTGTATTCCTTTTATTTCTTTTTCTTCTCTGA
>NC_041233.1:23843021-23843476 GCF_002837175.3 Physeter macrocephalus | reverse complement strand
TATTGAGGTGCTCCTATGTTGGGTGCATATATATTTATAATTGTTATATCTTCTTCTTGCATTGATCCCTTGATCATTATATAGTGTCCTTCCTTGTCTCTTGTAACATTCTTTATTTTAAAGTCTATTTTATCTGATATGAGTATTGCTGCTCCAGCTTTCTTTTGGTTTCCATTTGCATGGAATATCTCTTTCCATTCCCTCACTTTCAGTCCATATGTGTCCCTAGGTCTGAAGTGAGTCTCTTGTAGACAGCATATATATGGGTCTTGTTTTTATATCCATTCAGCAAGCCTGTGCCTTTTGGTTGGAGCATTTAATCTATTCACATTTAAGGTAATTATATGTATGTTCCTATGACCATTTTCTTAATTGTTTTGGGTTTGTTTTTGTAGGTCCTTTTCTTCTCTTGTGTTTCCCACTTAGAGAAGTTCCTTTAGCATTTGTTGTAGAGC
>NC_041233.1:23836553-23842678 GCF_002837175.3 Physeter macrocephalus | reverse complement strand
GGTTTATCCTGTATGGGACTCGCTGTGCTTCCTGGACTTGGGTGGCTATTTCCTTTCCCATGTTAGGGAAGTTTTCGACTATAATCTTTTCAAATATTTCCTCTGGTCCTTTCTCTTTCTCTTCTCCTTCTGGGACCTCTATAATGCGAATGTTGTTGCGTTTAATGTTGTCCCAGAGGTCTCTTAGGCTGTCTTCATTTCTTTTCATTCTTTTTTCTTTATTCTGTTCCACGGCAGTGAATTCCACCATTCTGTCTTCCAGGTCACTTATCCGTTCTTCTGCCTCAGTTATTCTGCTTCTGCCTCAGTTATTCTACTATTGATTCCTTCTAGTGTAGTTTTCATTTCAATTATTGTATTGTTCATCTCTGTTTGTTTGTTCTTTAATTTTTCTAGGTCTTTGATAAACATTTCTTGCATCTCTCGATCTTTGCCTCCATTCTTTTTCAGAGGTCCTTCATCATCTTCACTATCACTATTCTGAATTCTTTTTCTGGAAGCTTGCCTATCCCCACTTCATTTAGTTATTTTTCTGGGGTTTTATCTTGTTCCTTCATCTGGGACATAGCCCTCTGCCTTTTCATCTTGTCTATCTTTTTGTGAATGTGGTTTCTGTTCCACAGGCTGCAGGATTGTAGTTCTTCTTGCTTCTGCTATCTGCCCTCTATTGATGGACTTTTTACCTGCTTATGGGTCACATTTTTCTGCTTCTTGTGTATCTGTTAATTTTTTATTGGGTGGTGAACATTGTGCATTTACTCTGTTGAGAGCAAATTTTGTTTTTTTCTCTTTAGAAAGTCTGAAACTTGGTTCTGGAAAATAGCTACTTGTGGATCAGTGTAATCATTCCAAAGCTTGTATTTAAGCCTTTTAAGGGCAGATCTGGAGTATTCCTTTCTCTAGGGCTAGTTTAGCTTCACTCCTAAGGTGTGTCCCTCCTGGAATTTCTATTCAGTGCTCTGTGTATTCAAGAGTGGTGTCTCCACTCTGGCTGGTGGGAACTTGAATGTTACCATGCTGTTTGAGCTTTGGGTATTGTTAGGCTTACAGCTCCCCAGTAGTTGTTTTTCATCTGGTCTTGTGGATTTCACCCTGTGCATGTGCAGATTGTCCTTCAGCCAAAGTCTCAAAGAGAGTTTTATGCTGATTTCTGGAGTCTTTTTTTTTTTTGGCTTCCTCCTCTTCAGTGCTTGGTCCTTGAAATTTTATTTGCCTTTGCATTCCCAAATTCCAGAATTGAATTGAATTGTCCCCTCAGTTCATTGGGATCATTGGGCTCTGTTTGGGTTCCCCACTCTGTGCCCCTATGTGGCAATTGTCTCCATTCAGAAAGCCAAGATGGGGCTCAGTCTGTCTAGCACCATTTGTTATCCAGTGTCTGAAAACATTTGTTTTATGTATTTTATCTAGTTTTCTAGTTATTGATGGCAGGAGGCAAGTCCTGTAGGAGTTAATTCTTCATGGGCAAAAGGAGACATACATTTTAAAATTAGGATATAATTCATATATCATAGGTGCACAGTTTGGTGGTTTTTAGTATATTCACTATATTATGCAACCATTGCCACCATCTAATTCTAGAATATTTCCATCACCCCGTAAAAGATAGCTCATAATCATTAAGCTGTCACTTCCCATTGCCCCCTTTTCCCAGCCCCTAACAACCACTAATCTACTTTCTGTCTCTGTGGATTTGCCTATTCTGAATATTCCATATAAATGGAATCATACAATATGTGGCCTTTTGTCTCTGGGCATCTTTCACTTACAGTGTTTTTAAGGTTTATCCATGTTTTATCATGTAACTCTACTTCATTTTCTTTTTATGGCCAAGTAATTAATATTCCATTGTATGGCTCTACCACATTTTGTTTATGCATTCATCACTTGATGAATGTTTGGGTTGTTTCTACTTTTGGGCTTTTATGAATAATGCTGCTATCCATACATGTTTTCTTATAATAATTTGGAATATTGTAAACAAGACTGAGTTTACCATTATTTTTATTTACTTAATTGACCTTGATCTGATAAAAAATAGCTGTTGTGTTGTGCTAGACAGTGTTCTAAGTGCCTTCTATGCTTATTTTGTTTAATCTTCAGTCCATCCCTATGAGGTAGATACTGATTTTCCATTTTACTGATTAAGAAAGTGAAGTTTAGAGAGGATAATTTTCCCAAGGTACCACAGGGTACCACAGCTAGTGGGTGCCACCATGCTAAGTCAGATAGATGATACAAAGTTGTGTAGGACCTAGTAATGGCTGTAATTTATACAATCCAATAGAACAAATAGCTGAAATTAGTCCTGGGAGTCACTGTGGGAAGTTATTTGAACAGAAGAAAAAAAAGACTGTTTAGGGACTTTCCTCGTGGTCCAGTGGTTAAGACTCGGCACTGCCACTGCAGCGGGCACAGGTTCAATGCCTGGTCGAGGAACTAGGATCCCACATGCGGCATGGCGTGGCCAAAAAAAAAAACCCCAAAAAACAACCCTACCAAAAAATAACTGTTTAAATTGAAGATCTTTTGATGGTTGCTTGTCTGTTAACCACTTGTGCCAGTCTTTCAGCAGGTATTTTCCTTGGGACTAGCCTTGAGTAGAATTGGGTAGTAATTTGTACAGTATTTGAGTATTCAGAAAAAAGCAGCAGAGCCTTCCCAGCTGTGCTTGGGTTTTTCAACTCCAAATCATATTCTGTTCCCTAATAGTTAAAAGATATCATGTGGATCTGATATTATTTAAGGACTTTCGTTCATTAGGGATATCCATCTTCACTCCTGTATTAGGACTGAAGGAGGTGAGATTCTTTATCTTTTAAAAATTCATTAATATTATTAATTTTTCTTTCTTTCTTTGAGAAGGTAAATTTATCCTCCTTTGCAGCTTATGTCAAATAAAAGAAGTCCTTTTGGGATCTCTGAGGTGAAAAGTAATATTGGAAAAGGAATTTATTAGATTACATTTGTACCCTACTCTATTAGTTTTCTATTGCTGTGTAATAAATTACCACAATCTTAGCAGCTTAAAACAACACCCATTTATCATCTCACAGTATTGTAGTAGTTCAGTAGATTAGAAGACCTGGTGGACTCGAGGGGGTTCTCTGCTTTGGGTCTCACAAGGCCAAAATCAAGGTATTGGCCAGACCGGTCTCTCATCTGGGGCCCTGGAGGAGAATCCACTTCCAAGTTCATTCACATTGTTGGCAGAATTCAGTTCCTTGTGGCTGTAGGTCTGAAGTCCCTGTTTCCTTGACATGTGGCCCTTCTCACTTCTGTCAAATCCTGCTTGTGCTTTGAGTCTCTGACTTCGCCACCAACCAGAGAAAACTCTGCTTTTTAAAGAGCTCATATGTATAGGTCAGGCTTACTGGGATAATCTGCCTGTATTAAGGTCAGCTGTGCCGTATAACAGTATAATCGGAGCCGTGATATCACATTCACAAGTTCCACCCACAGTCAAAGGAGAGGGTATTATATGAAGTTAAGGGTCTTTGAGGGTCATTCTTAGAATTCTGCCTACCGTAGCTATTAATGTTCATTTGAAAACATTGTTGTGAGGGTCACATTTTTGATACAGCTGACTTTTCTACTCCCGGCTCTCATCCTATCCTTCCCTCACCCTTCCTTGAACTCTTTTCTTCCTTTAAAATAGTGGGCCCGTTTTCTCTCTTTATTTGGTAGCATGCTTGTCCTTGACCTCATCCTTGACTCTCTAAGGAAACCCTGGATTTACCTTTTAGAATAACATTTCCCGAAATCACTTTTCTTTGTGCTGATCGATTATATAAGAAATGTTTGACTACAGACATCATCATCATCATCCTTGTGCTTCAGCTCCCTAAGCCTGAGTATTTAATGTAGGATTTAGCTGCTCAGACACCAGCAAGGTGTTTTTCATCTATGTGATCTGCAGATGAACTGCACCTTATTTTTTCATTCTTTCCTCTCTTGCATTAAGATTCAAAGATGTCTCACTGTTTGCAAGTTCAAGAAGTGTGTTAAAACCCTGTATATCTCTCAATCTATCTATAGCTAGTAATGCTAATATAATTCCATTTTATCTCACAGCAGGGTCCAGTAGAAAAGCACATCAGTAATGAAAAATAGTAATTCAAAACTGTGTTTGGTGGAGCATTCTGAAGGCTTATAGATGTGTCTGAAGCAACAGGGGATTTCTCAGGCTGCCTGGAGAACCTGAACAGGTTATAGAACAAAAACTACATCATTCTGCTCATACTGTGGTGTGAAGGCTGACACTGGGCAGAAATGGCTAATGGATTTGGAGTCCATCCCCTCTTCCCAAGTTAGGATTATTTTTTTCCATTTAGTATTATTCACTGAAGAAGAAAAATTATATATAAAAGCTTTAGTGGATAATTTAGGATTTTTCATGTGTAAGGGGAGTTGTAGGATTTGTAATTATCTTGTGAACTAATTTAGAATGAAGACGGATACCGGCATACCTTGGAGATACTGCACATTTGGTTCCAGACCACTGCAATAAAGTGAATATTGCAATAAAGTGAGACATATGAATTTTTTGGTTTCCCAGTGCATATGAAAGTTATGTTTACACTTTACTATAGTCTATTAAGTGTGCAATAGTATTGTATCTAAAAAATGTATATACCTTAATTAAAAATAATGCTGTTGGAAAAATGGCAGCAATACACTTGCTCCACTCAGAGTTGCCACAAAACTTCAATTTGTAAAAAACATAATATCTGCGAAGCACAGTAAAGTGAAGCACAATTAAACAAGGTGTGCCTGTAGTTGTCTTTGGTTGTAATAAAAGTTGTGAACTCCTGAGTTCTAATGTTAGGTGAGAAAGTAATAAAAGGGGATGTTACAAGATTCATATAGTGTACCATTTGGATGGAGATGATTGTTGTGAATAAGTGTTTATCTTTTATTCATTCATTCACTATTTTTTAAATGTCTGTCATTGTCCAGGCTATATATTTTGTGCTAACAATGGACTCTACCCTATGGATCACATACTCTACTGGGGGGAAATAGTGTTCTTATAGAAATAGTTACAATACTGTGAGTTAAGTGCTATTAGAGGGAGTGCAGTGGGTGCACAGAGGAGAGATTCTCCAGTGGTTGAAAAAGGCTTATTAGGGGAGGTGACACTTGAATTGAGTCTTGAAAGACAAACAAGAGTTCTGGCAAAGGGAGATGAGCATTCTGGGCAGGGGAACTGGCACTTGCAAGGTATGGAGGTGTTCTAGTTTGCTGTGTTCAGGGAAGAGTTAGGAGTTTGTTAAGTCTGCAACCTGGAAAGTGAGTAGGGTAGGGAAGAGGGAAGAGTCAAGAGTGGAAAGGTGAATGGTATCCAGGTTGTGAAAGGTCATGTGTGGATTAAGGATTTTGAATGTATCTTATAGTCAGGAACTGGCAAAGATTTTAAGTAGGGACTAATGTGATTAATTTAGCATTTTAGAAAAATGCCTCTGAAGGCAGTGTGGAGGATGGATTGAGAGTTAAGGAGTGGGGTACGAGAGGCAGCTACCAGTTAGAGACTGTTGATACTGTCTATTAAAAAAAAAGACTAAGGGCTTCCCTGGTGGTGCAGTGGTTAAGAATCCACCTGCCGGGCTTCCCGGGTGGTGCAGTGGTTGAGAGTCCACCTGCCGATGCAGGGGACACGGGTTCGTGGCCCGGTCCGGGAAGATCCCACATGCCGCGGAGCGGCTGGGCCTGTGAGCCATGGCCGCTGAGCCTGCGCGTCCGGAGCCTGTGCTCCGCAACGGGAGAGGCCACAACAGTGAGAGGCTCGCGTACTGAAAAAAAAAAAAAAAAAAGAATCCGCCTGCCAATGCAGAGGACATGGGTTCGATCCCTGGTCTGGGAAGATCCCACATGCCGCGGAACAAGTAAGCCCGTGCGCCATAACTACTGAGCCTGCGCTTCTAGAGCCCACGAGCCACAACCACTGAGACCACATGCTGCAACTACTGAAGCCTGCGCTCCTAGAGCCCATGCTCCGCAGCAGGAGAAGCCACCTCAGTGAGAAGCCCCGTGCACTGCAACAAAGAGTAGCCCCCACTCGCCACAACTAGAGAAAGCCCGCGCACAGCAACAAAGACCCAATGCAGCCAAAAATAAATAAAAAT
>NC_041233.1:23810407-23836306 GCF_002837175.3 Physeter macrocephalus | reverse complement strand
GAGCCCGCCCCCCAGAGCTCATATGCCTAGACCCCGCGCCCTGCAACAAGAGAAGCCACCACAATGAGAAGGAAGCCCCGTGCACTGCAACAAAGAGTAGCCCCCACTCGCCACAACTAGAGAAAGCCCGCGCACAGCAACAAAGACCCAATGCAGCCAAAAATAAATAAAAATAAAATAAATTAAAAAAAAAAAAAAAAAAAGGCGAAGGCCTGTGGCCTGTTCAGGAGGGGATATGTTCCAGAGATATTTTAGAGGTCTCTAAATTGGGGATAATAATGGTACCTACTTTTAGTGTTGATATGAAGAGTAAATGAGTTAATAAATTTTAAGGTGTTTAGAGCAGAGCATGGTGCATAGTTAGTATTGTGTTTGCTCTTGTTGTAATAATAGCACGGATTACCATATAGGAGATGAGGGTAAGTGTAGCATCAGGAAGGAGCTGAAGGTCTGACTTGAATAGGAGGTGGTGTTCCATTAACTCATCACTAATGTTTAAGTGATAATTGTCTGTCTTTGGGAATAAATGTAGGTTGGTAGATGGATTGCCAGCTAGTGCTTACAAGTAACTTATAGAGGAATAGTTAAGTTTTTAGAAAAGTATGTTTAACTATTCATTGTGCTTATCAACATAAGAGAGATGTATCCTTTAGTTAAGGGGAGATGCTTTTTGCTCCTTTTCAGGTGGGTAAGGATATTTAGACCATGCGTGAGAACATTCATTTTTTCTGGTCACTGTAAAAGTTGATCCTTGAATATTTGTCCTTTGTTTTTAAGAACCTCTCCACTTTCCTGTAATTATGCCTGGATAGAATTTATAAGATAGAAGAGTCAAAACCCTGTTTTCTGAAGCTTATTCCGTATAACAGTTATTTGATTAATAACATACAGAGACTCTCAAATCAAGGTCAGCATTTGTGAACAGTCTTAAAGAATAGAAGTGACTCAGCAGAGCCTAATTAGCTCTTGAGGGTGCTTTAAAAGGAAGAGTAAAGATGGCATTTGTTTAGAGTATGACCTAGTCATATAAAAAGCAAGAAGGGGGAAAGCCTGTATTTATTCCATACTCCCATGTGCCAGAGGCTTCAGAACAACCCTGAGAAGGAAATGTGTGTTTTAGAGATGATGAAATTGAGTTTCAGAGCAGTGAGTAACTCACCTCAAGTAATACTATGGATAGGTAGCAGAAATAGAATTTGAAACCAGGCCTATCTGGTTGCAAAGCCAAATGCTCTTTTCACCAGTCTTATATGAATAACTTTTCTATGTGAATGAGGTATATATATCACCCACCCAGGAGTGATTGTCTGGAATTTGGCCATAAAAAAGAAAGAAAATACAATGAGCATAGGGGAAGGCTTCCGTACTTATTTCCTCTTTTTCTTTGCATAGAATATAAGGAAGTGAATTGGTAGACCCCTCACAAATACCTGTTTGTACTTATTTATAGGTTTTGTGAGAGCATGTAAAAAATCTATAGGACCTTTGAGTTAGAGGTAAACTGGGCCATCTCCCTCATCTTACAGATAAGGAAACCAAGGTCTAAAGAAGTGAGATGGTTTGCCTGATCATAGCTGGTTTATAGCAGAGTTGGAATTAGAACCCTAAACTCTGTATTCCAGGTTAGAAGCCTTTTGTAGCTAAATCCCAGACCTTTGTTATGCCTGGAATTCCTGGAAGATGATACATGTGAATATAATTTGAGGATTTTTTTTTTGTTTCTGGCTCTCAGCACGTACTGTCAAGGCCAAGTGCTGTAAATTATATATGTTCTGGGTGCTACACATTTGGATCAGATTCATAGGCATTCTTTTCTTAACTCTCATGTAATGGAGCATGACCTTTGGGGTCTGAGTCTGAAGGGAGGCTGCCAGCTGATAGCTCTGGCAGATGTACCTATGTTATATCCCAACTGTGTACACAGAATGGTTTGAGTTCTTACTGGGGCTTTAAGGAAAAAAAAGTGGGCTAATCCATACTTCTCTCTACTGGCCTTTTCCCCAAGCATGACATTTTTAGATTTCACTGTTCCTTGTTAATTGTTCAATCTGATAGCACTGCCAGCAGTTCTGCCCCCGTGGACCCCGAGAGCTGGATTAAAAGTGAAATCAGTGAAGGCGCTGTGATCATGTGGTGACTGCTGATAAATCATGGAGCTGCAGTTTGAATGAGAGGGTTAAGGTCTTGCACCTAGGACTGCTGAGTTAGAACTCGACTTTGAACTCTGAACTGGGGCTTAGGCCTGCACATAAGCTTTCTGTGGAGGTAGCTTTTGCATGCATTTTTTCCTTAGATGAGGTCTTATTTAACAAATAAAGAAACTGAGGCTCATAGATGTGATTTAGCCATAAAGAACCCAACCCCCCAATCTAGATAGAACCACCCTAGGGAATTCCTGTTACTTCACCCTTTGCTTTTGCTTGCTGGGTGGAAGGTCACCACCGTTAGAATTTTCAGGCGCCAGCCTGGGTGGCCAACCTAACGAAGTAAAATAGTTCTGGCTCAGAGTAATGGTGAACTTGGAGCAGGGC
Source organism: Physeter macrocephalus (assembly GCF_002837175.3). Classification (NCBI taxonomy): domain Eukaryota; kingdom Metazoa; phylum Chordata; class Mammalia; order Artiodactyla; family Physeteridae; genus Physeter; species Physeter macrocephalus. Next base: position 23,833,775 of record NC_041233.1, on the reverse strand, counting down.
CCAGTGTAATTAAACCTCTGGAGAAAAGAATTTGTTGTTGGCCTGTATTCATTTCAGTGAAGAAGCTTGCGGGTAGAAATATGATATATTCCAAGCAAAGAAGAATAGTGGCTCTAGAGATCTATGCCATTGCCTTGAAGATTGTTTGGTTCCACATTAAATTTAGATAGTTCAGTAAGAGAAAAGCTTTTCTTGGTAGATGGCATTCCTAGGCAGGGTAAAATTTAGGGTGTTTCTCCATTTATTAAAAGACTGTCCAGTAGGTTTTCATATGCATTATATAATCTACAATACAGTTAAAGCCTGTTTGAACTCTTATGACTCAGAATTCCCCCAAAGACTTCAGTTTATGTTGCCTTTAGGTATCCCATGTGTTCCTTTCCTTGCTCTTTTGTGTTCTCTCTGTTTTGTTTCCCAGTATTTACTATTTTTGTGGCCAGAGAACTCAAGTTGACTGAAGTGGTAGGCTCCCAAAGAAAAAGGTAAGGGAAGAGAAGTTCTAGAGCTTCTTTTTTCTAGGTAGTAAGATAATAAATTTATGTTGGTTTCAACCACTAAGTTTGTGGTAATTTGTTATAGTAACAGTAGGATACTAATAATTTTAAACTCACAGAAAAGTTATAAGACTAAGGATAGTACTCTACTGAGATTCACTTGTTGTTAATATTTTACTGTTTTATCATTCTCTCCGTTCTCTTTTTTCATTCTTTCAGAACTACTTTGAAGTGCATTGCATATGTCATGACCCTTTACCCCTAACACCTCAATATATATTTCCTGAGAATTGGAATTTTTTTAACATAATAACATGTACATCTTCCCATGTTTGAGTCATTTTTATTTTTGTGAAGTGTCTCTTTATGTCTTTTGTCTATTGCTCAGCAGCATTTTTAGTCATCTTCCTTTGATTTTTGAAAGTTCTTTATATATTAGAGATATTAACCCTTTATCTGTGATGCATGTTGCAAATATTTTCTTCTAGTGCATTGTTTGTCTTTTAACTTTGCTTATATTTTTTACCATGTAAAAGTTTTCTCTTTTTAAGTAATCAAATTTTTTGGTCTTATTGCATCTGGATTTCTAGTCTTAGTTTGACAGCCTTTTTCTACATCCAGGTTAAAGAGGAATTTACCCATCTTGTTTTCTTGTATAGTTTGTTTTATTACGTTTCAGTCTTTAATTTGGAGTTTATTCTTGTGTGTGGTGTAATGAATGAATATAATTTTATTCTTTTTCCAAATGGCTGTCCAGTTGCCCCAGTATCATTTATTAACAAAAATCATATTTGCCTCAGTGGTTTGAGATAACAGCTTTGCCATCCACAAAGATTTCTGTGTGTACATGGTGTTTTTAACATTATATGTTGAAAGACCTTTGGGAAGCCATCAAATACAAAAGGTCAAATAAGAGTTGATCAGAGGTCAAGTAAACTATTCCATGAGGATAGCTCTCAGCAGGTTTAGTTATAGGTGAGAACTTGTTTCAGGATTGCTAAGATGCTCTTAAAAAGACAAGGCATACACATTTTTATATTTAACAGCTTTATTGAGGTACAGTTTACATACCAAAAACCCACCCATTTCAAGTGTACAGGTCAATCATTTTTAGTAAATTTACGGAGTTGTGCAATCATAACCATAATCTAAATGTATTTCTAGAACATTTCTGTCACTCCAGAAATGTCCCTTATGCCTATTTGCAGTCCCAGCCCTAACCCCAGGCAACCATCTGTCTTTCAGTCTCTACAGATCTGCCTCTTCTGAATATTTCACATAAATGGAATCATTTAATATGTAGTTTTTGCATCTGGCTTCTTTTACTTAGTTATTGTTTTTGGAGTTTATTCATATTATTACATGTGTATGTTGCCCAGTAGTATTTCGTTGTATGACTGTACTAAATTTTGTGTATCCCTTCACCAGTTGATAGACATTTGGATTACTTCCACTTTTCGGTTCTTATAAATAATACTGCTGTGACATTCACTTACAAGTTTTTATGTGGACCTACATCTTCATTTCTCTTGAGTAGAGTCCTAGGAATGAAACGTCTGGGTTGTACTGAAAATTCTCGTTTAACTTTTTGAGGAACTGCCAAACTGTTTTCCAAAGGGGCTGCACCATTTTACATTCCTCCCAGCAATGTATTCAGCAGTTCAGTTTCTCCATATCCTCACCAGTGCTTGTTATTGTCTGTCTTTTTGATTATAGTCATTCTAGTGAGTATGAAGTGACGTCTCATTTTGGTGTTGATTTGCATTTCCTAAAAGACTAATGAGGTTCAGCATCTTTTCATATGTTTATTAGCCATTAGTATATCTTCTTTGGTGAAATGTCTATTCAGATACTCTGCTCATTTTTAAATTGGATTGTGTATCATTTTATTATTGAATTTAAAAAAATATTTATATTTATCAGATATATGATTTGCAAATATTTTTCTCCCAAATAATTTTTTTTCTGTGGCTTGTCTTCTCACTTTCCTAATGTATCTTTTGAAGCACAAGTTTTTACCTTTGATCAAGTTCAGTTAATCCTTTTTTTCTTCTTTATGGGTTATGCTTATGCTTTTGATGCTCATATCTCAGAAAAGACAAGGATTAAAACTACTTTTCATGGAATTATGAGATTTGCCTTATTTTCAGGACTAGTCTGGTGATCAGACTATTGTGTGTTTTGTTGAAATGTATAATGCCTTGCCGCTGGGTGATGGCCTCATTGTTCCAAAATCCTTTGGGCAACTATTACTAGAGAGGCAGAGTAATATTGATCAAAAGTGTAGGCTTTGGGACCTGACTACCTGGGTTTGAATTTTAACTTCATCCCTTCCTAACAGTGTTACTTTGGAAAAGTGGCTTTATTTCTCTGTGCCTCAGTTTCCTCATCTGTAAAATGGGGGTAATACTATTGGGTTGGTCAAAAAGTTCATTTGGTTTTTTTCCATAAGATCTTATAGAAAAACTTTTTGGCCAACCCAATACTTTGCTCATAGGGTGTTTGTGTATATAAAGTTCATAAGAAATGCCTGGGGCAGAGTAAGGCTCAAGAAATATTAGCTCTTAGTATTAGGGGAGCAATTCTCAACTGTAGTTTGGGATGGGGTTGTGTATATTGGAATCATTTGGGGGGCTTTGCATGCCTTTCTAAAGTGACAGATTCGGCCACGGTTTACAGCAGCTGGGGTGATAAGCATTGCACTTAGCCTTCCTTGACACATTTTATTTATTTATTTATTTATGGCTGTGTTGGGTCTTCGTTTCTGTGCTAGGACTTTCTCTAGTTGTGGCAAGCGGGGGCCACTCTTCATCGCGGTGCACAGGCCTCTCACTATCGCGGCCTCTCTTGTTGTGGAGCACGGGCTCCAGACACGCAGGCTCAGTAATTGTGGCTCACGGGCCCACTTGCTCCGCGGCATGTGGAATCTTCCCAGACCAGGGCGCGAACCCGCGTCCCCTGCATTGGCAGGCAGACTCCCAACCATTGCGCCACCAGGGAAGCCCGTCCTTGACACATTTAAAGTTGATTGTTCCTTAAAATCACTTTCACTAAATGAGGCAGTTTGGGTTGATGTGTAGAATTATAAAACTCTTCATCCGATGTAAAAATAGCTCAAGCTCCATTAACGCTTAGAAAATGAATAATCTGTTAATTCCTCTTGCCAAGGCAAAAATCAGGCAGTCTTAGGCAAACAAAGAGCAGGATATAAGCTATCTGCATTTGATAAATATATTTTTTTGCCTTTGGGGTGGTTTATTAGTCCAGGGATCAGATTATGGGATAAGAACTTGCAATTCAGAGATAGAAGAATTCCTGCTTTGCTCCTGTTGGAGGATAAGATTCACACCTTTTTTTTTCTTGTCTTCATTTGCAAAATGAGTTTAATGAAATTTGAGACCTAATTATCTTCAAAAGGGATTCATGATCTGATATGGGACTACTATCAGAATATATAAAGAATCCTTATAACTCAACAATAAAAAGACAGAAAATGGGCAAAGGATTTAAATAGACATTTCTCCAAAGGGGATGTACACATGTCCAACAGGGACATGAAAAGATGTTCAGCATCATTGGTCAATAGTGAGAAGCAAATCAAAACCACAGTGTGATACCACTTTTACACCTACTAGGGTGACTATAGTAAAATTTAAAAAGGAAAATATTAAGTGTTGGTGAAAGTGTAGAGAAATAGGAACCCTCGCACATTGCTGCTTGGAATGTAAAATGGTTCAGTTCCTGTGGAAAACAGTTTGGTGGTTCCTCAGTAAGTTAAACATAGAGTCATCATAGGACCCAGCAATTCCACGCCTTAGTATATATCCAAAAGAGTTGAAAACATATGTCAACATGGAAACTTGTACACAGTTGTTTTTTAAAGCTGCATTATTAATAATAGCCAAAAGATGGAATCAATCCAAATGACCATCAAGGGATAAATGGATAAACAAACTGTGTTATATGCATACAGTAGAATATTATCGAGCCATGAAAAAGGATGAAGTACTGATATATGCTGCAACTTGAATGAAGTTTGAAAACATGCTAAGTGAAAGAAGCCAGACACAAAGGTCAGGGTATGGTATGATTCCTTTTATTTGCCATATCCATTATAGGCAAATCCGAAGAGACAGAAAGCAAACTAGAGGTTACCAGGGGATGAGCAATGGGAAATAGGGAGTGATTATTTAATAAGTATGAAGTGTTTTTCTGGGGTGCTGAAAAAGTTTTCAAACTAAAGCGAGATGGTGGTTGTACAACATTGTGAATACACTAAATACCATTAAATTTTGTACACTCTATCTAAAATGGTTAATTGTGTGCTAAGTGAATTTCTTGTCAGTTTAAAAGTGGGGGAGACAGAAGTTTTAAAGTGCAAGGAATGATTATGCTAGAAAAGGATGACCATATTTGATGTGGCAACTCCAGTGTCTGGATATCTCTCCAAATTCATTTTTCACTCATCTTTGCTTGGGATAGTTTATTCTTTTTTTAATAAGTTAGTTTCTTTCTTTTTTCTTTCTTTCTTTCTTTCTTTCTTTCTCTTTCTCTTCTTCTTCTCTCTCTCTCTCTCTCTCTTTCTCTCTTTCTGCATTGCTGCACGCGGGCTTTCTCTAGTTGTGGCAAGAGGGGGCTACTCTTAGTTGAGGTGCTCTGGCTTCTCATTGTGGTGGCTTCTCATTGTGGAGCCCAGGTTCTAGGCATGCGGGCTCTAGAGGGCAGGCTAAGTAGTTGTGGTGCATGGGCTTAGTTGCTCTGTGGCATGTGGGATCCTCCTGGACCAGGGATCGAACCCATGTCCCCTGCATTGGCAGGTGGACCCTCAACCACTGCGCCACCAGGGAAGTTCCTGCATTTCTCTTAATGACTGAAGAAGTTGAACATCTTCATGTGCTTGTAGGCCATTTGTATTTCTTCTTTGGAGAAATATCTACTCAAGACCTTTTTCTTTTTCTTTTTTAAAAAAAATTAATTAATTTATTTTTGGCTCCATTGGGTCTTCGTTGATGGGTCTGCGTTGCTGTGTGCAAGCTTTCTCTAGTTGTGGCGAGCGGGGGCTTCTCTTCATTGTGGTGCATGGGCTTCTCATTGCGGTAGCTTCTTTTGTTTTGGAGCTCGGGCTCTAGGCGTGCAAGCTTCCGTAGTTGCGGCATGTGGGCTCAGTAGTTGTGGCTTGCGGGCTCTAGAGCACAGGCTTAGTAGTTGTGGTGCATGGGCTTAGTTGCTCTGTGGCATGTGGGATCTTCCCGGACCAGGGCTCGAACCAGTGTCCTCTGCATTGGTAGGCGGATTGTTAACCACTGCACCACCAGAGAAGTCCCTCTTTCTTTCTTTAGATCGAGTTGTCTTTTAGTTGTTGAGCTTTGTATGTGCTCTTTATATATTATGGATACTATATGACCCTTGTCAGATATATGGTTTGCAAATATTTCTCCCATTCTGTAGGTTGTCTTTTTCACTTTATTTTTTTTTTTAACTTTTTACTTTATATTGGAGTATAGTTGATTAACAGTGTTGTGATGGTGTCTTTTTCACTTTCTTGGTAGTCCTTTGATACACAAAAGTTTTAAAGTTTGAAGTCTAATTTATCTGATTTTTCTTTTGTTACCATACTGTTGGTGTCATATCTAAGAATCCATTGCCAAATACAAGGTCATGGAAATTTTCCTCTTTTTCTTCTAAGAGTTTTATGATTTTATGGTTTAGCTCTTATATCATTGATCCATTTTGACATAGGTTTTGTATATAGTATACGGTATGGGTTCACGTCATTCTCTTGCATGTAGATATTCAGTTGTCCCAAAATCATTTGTTGAAGAGACTCTTCTTTCCCGATTAAATTGTCCTGGCAGCCTGGTTGAAAATCAGTTGGTCATGGATGTGTGGGTTTATTTCTCTGCACTCAATTCTGTTCCTACCATGTACTTTTGTATGGGCTGAGTTTCTTGTTTTTCTCCCTTTGATAATAGGATCACGGGGTTGATAGCACCATTTTCCAGAATCCTAAAAAGCTTCACCTAACTATTGGGATGTTGGTGCTTTTGAGTGAGCAAGAGATCCAGCAGACATGTGAGATGCTACAGCAGTGTAAAGAGGAATTCATTGAGTGAGTAATCCACAGGAGTGGGGAAGGGTGGTCACCCTGTACTGGCTTCTTTCTGGTATCACAGACTTGTTTTTGGACTAGGGAGCTGGGTGACATGGGAACAAAATTTGTTGACTCACCCGTTTGTAATACTTAACATTGGATTATTGTCTAAAAGGTTTAAAATGGATTTAAAGCATATATTTACAGATTTGTGTGGAAAGGCTCTACCTTAAATTTTACCAGTTCAGTTGGCAAATTTTGTTCTTTAACAAGGACATCCCATTCTTTTCTCAAAAAGGAAATTCTCTTCATTATCTATAGAAGAGTGTAGGCTACTGTATTAGTTTTCTGTGCTTCTGTAACACATTACTACAACCTTGGTGGCTCAAAACAACACAAATTTATAATCTTACAGTTCTGTGGGGCAGAAATCTGATAGGGGTTTCACTGGGCTAAAATCAAGTTACTGGCAGGGTTGTGTTCCTTTCTGGAGGCTCTAGGGAAGAATCTGTTTCCTTGTCTTTAAAGTCCTGATTTAGAGGCCACCCACAGTACTTGGCTAGTAGCCTCCTTCCTCCATCTTCAAAACTAACAATGTTGCATCTGTTTGACCCTCAATCTGTTACATCTCTCTCTCTGGCCACAGCAGGGACAAGTTCTCTGCTTTTATGGATGTGTGTGATTTAATTGAGCCCACCCAGATAATCCAGAGTAATCTCCCCACCTTAAACTCTTTAGCCTTAATCATATCTGCAAAACGGTCTTTGCCATGTAAGGTAGTATATTTACAAATTCCAAAGAGTAGAACATGGGCATCTTTGGAGGGCCGTTATTGTGCTTACCATAGTATCTCAAACATTATAACATGATTCCCTAGGAGAGTCTTCACTGTATTTCAGAAATGCAGTCTTTAATTTTCTTTTTTTTAATAAAGGTAGTTTTGTTTGAGTCAGTAAGGATACCAAAAACTGTCCAAGCAGTCGGTTTTGGCTCAGGGAAAACATTGCTGTTCTGACGGCAGAGTTGTTATTCTTTTTACTGTAAGATTCTAATTTGCATATACATCTGACCTAACAGCTCTGTTTCAAAGGATCATCTCTTCTGAGCCCCCCTTCCTTTGCTCCTTTTACTTAAGATTGAAGCAAAACAAGAGGAACTTGAAAATTAACTCACTTGAATAGTTTTATTTTTATTCAGTTGTAAAATACAGGTCCTATACTATTCTGACATGGCCTTGTAGAAGTGGGTTACGTGGTTCATTGGGTAAAACAAGGTAAAAGGATTTAAATTTTTTCTCGAGTTATGTTGTATATGAAACTGTAATACAAAGACTTATTTGTGGGCCAGTTCTCTTTTTTCCATTAATTGTTTTGAAGACAAAATATTTTTCTTGAGCAAAATCATAAGCTGATCGTGTTTGCAGCTGCCTGTTCTTTCTGAATTTCAACCAGCAAAGAATACTTCTTTGTCTTGTTCTTTGCATAGTGATGGGCAACTGTTTTCTCTCTGTCTTACCTAAAATTCAAAATAATTTGGTGTTTGTAATTAGATATTTACAGTTTTCCTTGCATAAAATAAAATTTTATGCTTTACCTTACAAAGCAGAGCAGTTTTACCTTGTTTAAAAATCACTTCTGATACTTTAACTTCCCAGATTACTTTTTGCTAAACAAAACTGAAAGCAGCTGCATTTTTTTGGCTGCCGTTAGGATAATCCTGCTACGAAAAAAATTAAAGGCGGATAAAATATTTGTTCAGAGAAGTATTTGATTTTTTACCTTATGAAAATCAGGTCACAGGATTTTAATCATTGAAGCCTTATCCTGAACTATGTGAGGATTTAATTGAGTTCCTCCCTTTTATGTCTCTTGGTGTCTTTTGTGACTAAATGCCAAATCTGAACCCTTTAAGCGTGTCAGTTGGTGTGCATAGGGAATGAAGAGCAGCCTTAATAGTTCCTAAGAATTTTTGACATGACAGGATGAAAACAGTAATTGTAGTTTTTCAAATTCAGCAAAGCATTTGAAATAGGACACGTTACCCTGCCAAGAATCTGCAATGCAGGCAAAAATTTTTTAAAGTTGCTCTTTTCAAAAAGCTGGAAAGGTTTGAAACCAGCAAGTGAAGCAGGCCTCCCCAGCCTTCCTCTCTCACCTTCCCTCTGTTATACACACTTGTTTTAAAAGTATGTAGTGCAAAATTAATCTACCTGATTGGCTAGGGGGGTGAGAATCAGAATTGGTTGTTTGTATTGTCCAGAAGTGCCTTGTTTTCCTAAAAGGAAGAAAAGTCTCCTTAAAAAAAGGATACTTATAATAAAGCCCTGGTGTAACATGTATCACCTAACTTCCTTTTCTTCCTTATTCTTGATCTTCCATCTCAGTCTTTGTACTTGGTATGCTTAGAAAAAAATGTCAATAAATAATTGCATTTCTAATCTGAACTTTTTATCATGTAAAGATTGCAAATTAAAATATAAAGGTGGAAAACATTGGAAATGAATAGTCTACTGTATAACATGCTGTAGCATAATTTAATGGCTTTTTAAATTGAGGTATTAAATGTGGCTATATTGGCGTTTAATTAAAATTGTGGTGATACATAGATATTTTAAAGAAATGGGTAGTTGAATGTTTGTTTTAAATTTGGGGGTGGTATTTAAGTTTAAGGTTTGTCACCTGACCAGAAGTAGAACTTTGATTTCAATTCTTAGGCTAAAGGCTCATGTAGCTGTGTAGATTTCAAATGAATTATTCACGATGTTCAAGTACCTGCTGAAGCACTAAATGTGTCCCTTGTGACTTTTCTTTGTGATATGTCGAACACAAACAGTGCCATGTCTCTGAGTATATAGTCTGACAAATGTGCAGCTCTTCTTTAGCTCCCGTAACCCTCTACTCATACCTAAGTGTTCCCAGTAGGCCTGAAGTAAAACCAAATAAGAAGTTAAAAAGGGACAAGAATGAGGAGAGAAGAAGAGGAAAAATACCCATGGACAAATGTCCCTAATTATTGCCTCAGATTGAGTCTCTCCATTGAAGAGTGTGCTCAGTGGTATCCCAGGTGGAATAGTTTGGTCACCAAGACAAAGAGCATTTATCAGGCAAACCATTGGATTCTCTCCTGCTCTTTTATTCTCCCTCTTGATATATCCTAGGGATAGGTTGAAAGAGTTTGTTTCTACTTGTAAGGCAGACTTTGAATCTGTTTCATTGTTTTGTTTTTGGTGCCACATCTAATTCCAGTGGTTTGAGGTAGTTTAGAGTGAGGACATATATACAAAAAAAAATGTTAAAGTCAGACAGATTAGAAACCATAAAGATGGAATGGGAAGAAAATTCTGTCTAAAAACCGAGGTGAGATAATAGTTGTACTAGAACTTTAACATTTAGTGGTGTTTTCAAGCATCAGTATACTTGAACTATGGGAATTCTTGGCAGTCCAGTGGTTAGGACTCAGAGCTTTCACTGCTGGGGCCCTAGGTTTGATCCCTGGTGGGAGAACTAAGATCCCGCAAGCCGTGCAGTGCGGCCCAAAACACACACACACACACACACACACACACACACACACACACACACGCCGTGCAGTGTGGCCCAAAACACACACACACACACACACAAGCCATGCAGTGTGGCCCAAAACACACACACACACATACACACACACACACACAAGCCATGCAGTGTGGCCCAAAACACACACACACACACACACACACACACACACACACACACACACACACTTGAACTAAATTCCAGAAAGGAAAACACCAGTTATTATAGTTCTTATCTGATAAAAAGGAACATAATTTTTCAGGAGAGAATCCTTTTCTGGTTCTCAACCCAAGAAAAAGTTGTATAAATCTTAACATAAAGAACCCAGATGATGATGAGCCGTGTCTTCAACAGGAGTTTGGCAGAAGATATAAAAACATTGTTCACGTTACTCTTTCTTGTATTGACCCCTGGAAATTGAGGGTGTAACATTAAATATAACCCAGTAAAAACATTTTAGTGGGAAACTAAACCAGTGGTATGGTGCTTTCTGGTGATCTAACTATGCAAGGTTAGAGCTGAAAAAACATAGAGGAATGTATATTTAGTATTAAATTTTTTTTTCTTCCAAAAGTTTTGTTGACTGCCCTTTGGAAGGACTTAATGGCAGTCTTTCATATTGAATTCTTTGGCTATAACTAGAAATGGAAACACACTGTATTGGCTGGCTATCTATCTATTTCTGCATTGGGTTTGTTGCTCTGTGCAGGCTTTCTTTAGTTGCGGCAAGTGGGGGCTGTCCTTGGTTGCGGTGCACGGACTTCTCATTGTGGTGGCTTCTCTTGTTGCAGAGCACAGGCTCTAGATGCACGGGCTTCAGTAGTTGTGGCACATGGGCTTAGTTGCTCCACGGCATGTGGGATCTTCCCGGACCAGGGCTCGAACCCATGTCGCCTGCATTGGCAGGCAGATTCTTAACCACTGCGCCACCAGGGAAGTTTGTATTGTTGATTGAAGCTAAAGACTTCAATCAGATAATAATTCAGAGCTTGACTTGTGTTTTGGAATATCCCACTTATTGGAGGTGGTTATAGGGATACTTATGATCGAGGTCGTAATTTTTCTCATTCAAGTACCTGTCTAAAATAGTTGAGTTATTTAGTTTCATAAAAAAATCTGGTCTTGGGCTTCCCTGGTGGCACAGTGGTTGGGAGTCCACTTGCCAGTGCAGGGGACACGGCTTCGAGCCCTGGTCTGGGAGGATCCCACATGCCACGGAGCAGCTAAGCCTGTGCGCCACAACTACCGAGCCTGCGCTCTAGAGCCCGCGAGCCACAACTAGTGAGCCCGTGTGCCACAACTACTGAGCCTGCATGCCTAGAGCCCGTGCTCTGCAACAAGAGAAGCCACCGCCATGAGAAGCCTGCGCACTGCAACGAAGAGTAGCCCCCGCTCCCTGCAACTAGAGAAAGCCCACGCGCAGCAGTGAAGACCCAATGCAGCCAAAAATAAATAAACAAAAAATAAATAAATCTATTAAAAAAAAATTCTGGTCTTGTGCAATAATAATGGCCTTGGTGTTTTAAGGGAATCTTTACCATTAGGATTCCTAGGCTGTAAAAGGATCTCCCTGGGCCTCAATTAAATATCAAGAAAACTTTTCTGTTTTGCCTTATTTGGAATTTTTTTTTTCTTTTTTTTGCGGTACACGGGCCTCTCACTGCTGTGGCCTCTCCCGTTGCAGAGCACAGGCTCCGGACGCGCAGGCTCAGCAGCCATGGCTCACGGGCCTAGCCGCTCCGCGGCACGTGGGATCTTCCCGGACCAGGACACGAACCCGTGTCCCCTGCATCGGCAGGCGGACTCTCAACCACTGCGCCACCAGGGAAGCCCTGGAATTATTTTTTGATTAATCCTAACAGTCTGTTGTCTTTGAGCCAGTACCACATTTTATTCAATGACAATATAGGCGTGTGTCCACATTCTCAAAATTGTTCAGGACATCTCCCTTTATAGTGGTACATCCAATCAATGTTTATCAGAGATTTATGGAGTACCCATTTTATATAAGGCACTGTCCCGGGTGCTGGGGATATAGGAGTAGAAAAGATAGATAGGGTCCCTGGCCTCATGGGGCTTGGAGAAGGCTGTTTGGTGAGCTAATTTTTAGCTGGGTTTCAGGTTGGCACAGCAAGGGCTTTACTAGTTGAAGCATAAGTCTGTTTAAGGGGCCTGGGAAGAAAGCAGGATGGTGGGTTTTACTTAACATAAAAGAAATACATGTTTGCTTTAGAAAAGCTAAAAATTGTAGATAAACAGGAATTCCCTGGCTGTCCAATTGTTAGGACTCCGCGCTTTCACCGCCAAGGGCATGGTTTCGGTCCCTTGTCGGGGAACTAAGAATCCCGCAAGGCGAACAGTGCGTCCAAAAATAAAAAATTGCAGATAAACAAGATATAACTTGTAATATTACCTGAAGATAATTACTATTAACACTTTGGGGCATGTACTCCTACGCTTTTTTGTTTGCATATATGTATTTTTTTTCTTTGAGGTGTAATTTACTTACAGTAAAATGCACAGATGTTAAGTGTAGTTGATGAATTTTGATAAATGTGTACACCCATGTAACTTCACCCAAATCAAAATGTAGAACATTGCCATCACCCTAGGAAGTTACTTCATGCTCTTTTCCAGTAAATTCACTTCTCCCAAAAGTAACTGCTGTTCTGATTTCTGTTACCACAGATTAAATGTGCTTGTTCTCTGATGTCATATAAATAGAATCATTCAGTATATACACTTTTTTTGCGTTTGGCTTCTTTTGCATATATATGCAGTATATACCTTTCTGTGTCTGGCTTCTTTTGCATATTTTTTTTATTTTAACTTTTTAATGAATAATACATTTACATGGTTCAAAAATTTTAAAGTACAAAGAATATGCAGTGAAGAGTTTCCTTCCTACTGTTATCCCACCAAGCACCCTGATCTCCTCTCTAAAGGCAACAGATTTTAGCAGTTTCTTTATATTATATCCTTTCAGAGATTTTATGTATGTACAAGCATGTAAATATGTATATATACTAAATTTTTTATCCCCATCTTTTGCACGAATAATGGAATTGATTAAATATTTCATCAGGAGTTACAAAATGGTGATATTCTAATTCCATCATTACCTCTGCATTTATCAATTGGAATTCTTCTGAAAGAACTTTCCTTTATTGGCTGTGGTTGGATATATACCTGAGTTTATAATTATTTCCTTGGGTTTGGCTCCTAGAAATTGAATTGCTTGGGCAAAGTTTTTCTATTCTTGAAGGCTTTTTATAAATATTGCCAAATTGCTCTTAAAGATGTGATACTAGTTTGCACCTTCACTGTTGTTATATGAGTGAAATACTGTCTGCAATTTGTAGAAATAATAAGGTAAAACCAGAGAGATGGGCAATGTAGTAAATGTCTTCGTCAATCAGAACTGTCATCACTTGGCCTTTTCTGAGACATTTCTTAGACATGCTAATAAACTGGTATTGGGATAGATGTAGTGTGACTTTGGAAATACTTGTGGTTCTAGTTTGTGTTCATTAAACATGTATCAATTTTGAAATTAGAAGGATGGTTAAATCATGTTAGTTAAAAAAACCCACAACAACTTCATTCTTGTAATATTTGACTATGTATATTAACCATGTTTCAAAATATAATAGCCCTCTTAACTTAAACAGTTATAAAAAATCTAATGTTTTTTCCTTTGCAGTGACATTTCTGGGGGCAAACCCCTGGAAGTAGAGATGGCAGGGATAGAATACATGAATGATGATCCTGGCATGGTGGATGTTCTTTACGCCAAAGTCCATATGAAAGATGGCTCCAACAGGTATGTTTCTGGAATACTTCTTTGTTTTAATTGAGAGGTGTCTAGAAGAATCCCTGGAAGTTCAGGTAGTTTTGGTCTTATTATTGTAAGGAGTATGTAAATTCTTTCTTTTTCTGAAATAGTAAGTTAATATCTTGCAAGAGGAATTTGTTGTAGGAAAAAGTATCAGACTTTTAGTTTGATAATAATAATAATTATTTTTTAATTTATTTATTTATTTATTTATTTTTGGCTGTGTTGGGTCTTCGTTTCTGTGTGAGGGCTTTCTCTAGTTGTGGCGAGTGGGGGCCACTCTTCATCGCAGTGTGCGGGCCTTCTCACTGTTGCGGCCTCTCTTGTTGCAGAGCACAGGCTCCAGACTCACAGGCTCAGTAGTTGTGGCTCACGGGCCTAGTTGCTCCGCAGCATGTGGAATCTTCCCAGACCAGGGCTCGAACTCGTGTCTCCTGCATTGGCAGGCAGATTCTCAACCACTGTGCCACCAGGGAAGCCCTGATAATTATTGAATTACTTGGTGGTAGATATTGATAGTAGCGATCTAGTTTTTATGGAACTCAGTGCTTCCTTCATGTTTTCCAGGATAATAGGAGGCAGGAAGGATGGCATATTAGAATGGTAGTTTCAAAAGTGACATAATGCAGATCTAAGTGAATACCAGGGCAAAATAGGGATGATAACTATACAAACTTCATAGGATTATTAGGATTAAATTAATATACATAAAATGCTTAGATCAGTGCTTGACACATACTAACAGCATCAAAACATACATTTAAAATGTTTGCTATTTTTAATTTTTGTTATTACCACACCTCGATCCCTACTTGGAATTCTCAGTCTGCAACCCAGGCTATTTCTGAGGCTAGCCTAGGCATCCAGAGCCCTTTGCAATATTAGTACCATTTATTAGTCTGTGCAAGGCCTTTGGTGAGCAGAGGAGCCCAACTTGAATTGGAAGTTTGTTTTTGTGTGGTCTTTTCATTAGGGCAGGGTAGAACAGAACTCACACTGAACAAAAAACCCTCTAGGGAAAATCTTTGTCTCTAGGCAGGCCCCCAAATTGATTTGCTTTCCTAGAGGCTCTCTTGGAAGGTTTCTCTTATCTCAATTTGAATTGATGATCTCAGTTATCTTCTATCTCAATTCCAATGGAAGTGAATTTTGAGTGTAAGGGAGGAAAAAAAATGGTATAGAATCAGTTTTTGTGTGTGTGATGTATGTCAATTATCTGTCAATAAAACTGGAGAAAAAAAGTGTCTTAATATCATTATTGGGAATTCCCTGGTGGTCTAGTGGTTAGGACTCTGCGCTTTCACTGCCATGGGCCCAGGTTCAATCCCTGGTCGAGGAACTAAGATCCTGCAAGCCATTTGGTGCAGCCTAAAAAACAAACAAACAAAAAACCAAGTTTTGTAAAGTCCCCTCCCCAAATCGCAGTGTCTAAGGGACTTGTATACCTCTTATTTAATTCAATATTAAAACTATTTGAATGCCTCCTTTGTGCAGGGTATTTTGAACGACCATGGAAATTGATACAGAAATGAGTAAGACATGGCCCTATTTTTAAGGCACATTCAGTCATTTGTGTTTCTTTATGTGAAGAGACACTGCTCAATGCAGAGGCATGGAGGAGAGGCCATGTTATCATAAAAACACAGTCAACTTTCTTTGTATGATTTCATATATTTTAGATGAAAGATTCCCTTAAAATGCTTGACTGTGAAGTGCCTGACCTTTAAAAGAATGGAACCACTTAGATCAAATTTTTCCTCTGGAAACAGCTGGGACAGTGTAGCTACACTTATTGATAGATCCTTGGATTTTGTAAAACCTGACTGTGTAGGGAATTTGCATTCAAATTACTTAGTAGTCAGCTGTTGCTAAGACTTAAGCATTGAACACAGTGGCTATTCTGTTCTGTTTCTTACTGTCACAGGCCTCCACCCTTGCCACTTTAGAAGAATAGCTTCCTCACATTATACTGAGAACATGAAGCCAAGTCAACTTCCTTCCTTTTTCCCTCACAGTCTACCTGTTTTCATCACACACACCCCAGTCAATTTCACTCTCTTTCTGAAGAATTGCATACATTATATCTGATGAGGCTAATCCCTTTACTTATTCTGGGACCCCATTCCTTCTTATCTCCTCAAAGACCTGACACCATCAATTATTCCACCCTGCAGGGCATTTCCAGTCCCCTTTTCCCTCAGGCATTTTTCAAATGCCCAGGATGTGAGATGCAGTAGACCCTAGGGCTTCTTTCTTATGGAGGAGGCAGATGTTGGTAACTAGAATACACTAGGTTGAGGGCTGTGATTGAGATTCTAGTGGTACATAAATGAGCAGCAAAACTCTTCCCATGTATGGGCAAATTTTGTAAAGGAAGGCTTCAGAAAGCAGGTTTCTTTACTGCATGAGGAGATTGCAGGCTGAGGGAGTAGCATGTTAGGAAAAGGGAATAAATACCAAGTACAGATCTAGAGGCAGTGTTATATGCCATGTAAAAGGAATGTTGATTTTCATTGGTCATTTGTTTATTCAACAAAACTTTATTAAATGCCCACTGTGTGCCAGACACTGTGCTAGCTGTGAATATCGAATGGTCAGTAAAGGGACTTCCCTGGTGGTCCAGTGGTTAAGACTGCGCTTCTACTGCAGGGGGCTCAGGTTCGATCCCTGGTTGGGGAACTAAGATCCCACATGCCTCTCTGCACGGCCAAAGGAAAAAAAAGCAAGAATGGTCAGTAAAGCCAGACACAGTTATTGCCGCCATGTAATTTACAGACTAATGGAGAAAACAGATGTTAACAACATGTAAATATATCACTGCAAAGTGTGATAAAGGTGAAGCGGGGGAAAATGGTGCTCTTTTAAAGACAGAAAATATGGCAGTTTAGACTGTGGGAGGGCAGGGTAAGGAAAGCCTCTTTGAGGAATTGATACTGAATTGAGGTCTGGAGGAGTGGGATTTTTCAGGCAAAGGGGTGGTGGGAAATTCTAGGCAAAAGAAAATGCAGAGCAAAAGCCCTGTGGCAGGAAAAGGCCTAGCAAATTCCACGTATGGATGAGACATAATGAAGGAGACGTAGGGTCACATGAGATGTCCATGTGAAGAGATTAGAGGGGCTTGGATTGAGGCAGTAGCAAAGATAAGAGAAAAAAGAATAAATACAAGCAGAATAAATAAAAAGAAATCCATATCAAGATAAATCAGGATGGAAGTGCAGAGCACTAAAGACAAAGAATTTAAAAGAAGTCACCTACAAAGGATTGACAGTTATCCAGACAGTGGACTTCTCAGTATCAACAACAGAAGCCAAAAGACAGTGGACTGTTTTCTAGAGAAAATAACTGTCAAGCTGCAATTGTTTACCCAGAAACAAAAAAAATCTTTAAAGAACAAAAGTGAAATAAAAACTTTTTGTGTCCAAATGCTGTCTTTCCTTCTTGTTATCCTTCTTTTTCTCAAATAGACTCTAAGATTCTTGGAGGCAGGGGGTTTGTCTTATTCACTATAGAGTATTATGTGATAAAAACAGATTACAGAACAATTTATAAATATACATTTACTTTTTTCCCCTCAAAAGTGGGAAGAGAGAGCAAGAGAGAAATAAACCAGTTAGTCTGAATATATCAGCATCTTATCAGTGGTTATTTTTGGATAATAAGTAATTTTTTTCTTTTAGCTTATCTGTAAGATTTTTTAAAAATAAAAACAATGTTCGTAAAGCAGGCAAGTGTTACAGTTGTTCAGATACACTTGGTATACTTTGTCACATCAAGGTCAGTAGTAATCAGTATGTGCATGTAAGTGGTAGAATTATGGTTTGATGTAGCTGTGTTTGACTGTAAAGCCTATGCTCATAGTGGGGCTAAAAAAGGAGATTAAGAATAATTGGAGGGCTTCCCTGGTGGCGCAGTGGTTGAGAGTCCACCTGCCGATGCAGGGGACACGGGTTCGCGCCCCGGTCTGGGAAGACCCACGTGCCGCTGAGCGGCTGGGCCCGTGAGCCAGGCCGCTGAGCCTGCGCATCCGGAGCCTGTGCTCCGCAACAGGAGAGGCCACAGCAGTGAGAGGCCTGTGTACCGCAAGAAAAAAAAAAGAATAATTGGAGACAGACCACTCTTTTGAGAAGTTTGGTGAAAGGAAGAAGAGAGAGATGTAGTTAGATTCTACAACTGTGCAGCTCAGCCTCACTGTACCATCTTCCAGTTTGCCATCTTCCTTTCATAGCTGAGCTTCTTCTTTTTATCCTGTTTTCTCTCATAAAATTAAAGCCTTCCAGATGGGTAAAGTGAAAATTAAATGGCTCGCTTTCCCCCTGCTCTGACTCTCCCTGTGTTCCTCCCCAATAGATTGTAAGCAGAGCAAATACTGCTGAGAGTCACTGTCCATGCATATTGTTTTATACAGACTGGATCACATTAGTCATATTGTTCTGTAGTTTGTTCTTTTCATAAAACATAACCTAGACATTACTTTTATGTCAGTGTCTATAGATCCTATGATCTACTACTACATCAGCCTTTCTAAGCCATAGCTTATATACAGTAGGACTTCCCCTTGCTTAAAAATCTTCCATCATTTCACATCATCCTTTGAATTAGTTCATATTCCTCAGTCTAGCAGTCAGTATCTTCCAGGATGAAACCAGCTTAATATTTCAACTTGATCTTCCGCATATCTTGGACTTGCCCCAAGCCCTAGCCCGCTTCACTGCTTGATGATCCTTTGTGTCTTTGTTAATGTTGTTTCTTGTGACTAAAATTTCTTTCATGTTACTCTTCATCTCTTTTTGTCCAAGTACTGTCATTCCTTCTTGCTGTCTTTCCTTTTTTTTTCTCAGGTAGACTTTAAGATTCTTTGGGGCAGGGAGTGTCTTATTCAGCATTATGTATCCAGTGGCTTTTATAATACATGACGCATAGTCGATGTTCAGTGAATGTTTGTTTACTTAAGTCATTTATTTTTTCAGCTGATTTACAAAGATGAATTGAGTACAGTTAGCTTCCTGTCCTAAGCCCATCCTCCTGGTAACCTATTCTGGTCTCAACCCAGCTGTAACGTCTTCAACATTTAAAGTACCAGAGGACCTTGTATTGCTTGTGTCATTACTAAGGTCCTCTTTATAGTTATTTTAATAGATTGTAAGCTCCTTAATGACAAGAGCTATGTTTGCTTAGTTTTTAATTCTTTTAGTGACTGGTATGGTGCCTGTATACAGTAAGAACTCAAGAAATGTTAATTGGATAGAGCT
This sequence comes from Physeter macrocephalus, assembly GCF_002837175.3. NCBI lineage: Eukaryota > Metazoa > Chordata > Mammalia > Artiodactyla > Physeteridae > Physeter > Physeter macrocephalus. The sequence continues at coordinate 23,814,549 of NC_041233.1, read as the reverse complement.
GAATTAAATTTGGGGAAAAACAGCCCAAACAAAAGCCTGGAATTTGCACTTTCTAGGGAGTGATCATTCTGCAGTACAACTCCACATCCATAGAGATGGCTCTGGAATGCTTGAGCTTTGTACCACTTATAGGCCTTTAAACTAAGAGCTCAGATTCAAGGCATTAATAATTGGCTTCTGTTTTCAAACACAAAGCACTATCTAAATGATAAAGCTGCTTAAGAGTAATTTATTATTTTTCTCATAGCAACTCTATATTATTTTTAATTCACTTATGAGGATGCAGAGGTATAGAGAAGCTTTGTGACTCATTCATAGTCAACCAGGAAAGGATCAGTGAAGTAAGAATTGAAAGACTATAATGTTAGAAATATACTGACGTATTGTCAAGTGTAGTATCCATGACAGCAGCCTGAAATTTAATGATTGTTTCTAAGCACCCTTAAGTTGTCTTAATAGAACCCCAAAGATTTGTCATTTATGAATTCATGCATACATACCTGCAACAGCTATTCATTGAGCACTGATGATATGTCAATTAGGTATTAACTTGGGTGCCAGGGTAAGGCAGTGAATAACATAAAGAGCTGGCTTCGTGGAAGTGCACAATAAATTGAGAGCAGAGCAGAACTGGCTTCCAGGAGACTTAGATTCCCGTCCCTCTGCCCTGACTGAGCAACTCAACCTGTCTGTGCTTAGTTTCCTCTTGTGTAAAGTGAGCAGGTTAGACTAGAACATTTTAAAGGACTTTAATCTCTTCAAAGTTCTGAGGCAGAAATCTTAATTTGCCAGAAAGACAAACCTGGAAACTGGACTCTTTCATTTAGTCAGTTTAATTTCCTTCCTCTAGTATTACATGCTCCCTGTTTCTCTACAGCTGAGCTCCCTGTCCACTTCTTTTTCTTACTTTTATTTTTAATTTATTTATTTATTTATTTTTGGCTGCGTTGGGTCTTCGTTGCTGTGCGTGGGCTTTCTCTAGTTGCGGCGAGCAGGGGCCACTCTTTGTTGTGGTGCACGGGCTTCTCATTGCTGTGGCTTTTCTTGTTGCGGAGCATGGGCTTTAGGTGCACGGGCTTCAGTAGTTGTGGCTCATGGGCTCTAGAGCACAGGCTCAGTAGTTGTGGCTCACGGGCTTAGTTGCTCCACAGCATGTGGGATCTTCCCGGACCAGGGCTCGAACCCGTGTCCCCTGCATTGGCAGGCGGATTCTTAACCACTGCGCCACCAGGGAAGTCCGCACTTCTTTTTCTTTAATAGGAGAGAGGCATCATTCTGTTGTGATTTGAAATTGAGGTGCATTTTGCAGTGCTTGGTTATGTTTAGACCTAAGTTATGTTGTAATATTTTAAAATATTTTAAACTTTATGAGATGGTGTTAGTTAATCAGAAACTTTAGACCCAATAATGTAGGTCTTGGCTTGGAGATCCACATGCACAATTAAGTAAGTTAAACTGCAAAATCAGTTACGTGCATTGTGAATGTATTTTATTTTCCCCTTAGGAATGTAGGAACAAAGTCGTTTTTTTGAATCAGTCCTCTTTCTCCATTCTTACTAATGTCTTATTGGTTAGCCCTTCTCATTGCTGGTTTAAATACTTGAGAAAAATATTTTATATCATGGGAAAATATTCAGGGTATATTAAGTGAAATAAGCAGGTTATAGAAAAATATTCTCTTTTTAAAATTGATGTTTATCTATCTGTAGCAAAAGACTTAAAAATTATTTAACCCAAAATTAAGTGCTTATCTGTGGATGGTAAGTTTGTTTTCCTTTTTGTCGATTTCTGCATTTTCCATTTTTTCTATAACAAACATGTATTATTTTTGTAATAAAAAAAAATTAAGGTAACTATGCAAGGAAGCACAGCATCTCTCTTAACTGGCATCCAAGCCTTTAGTTTTCCCCTGCATATCTTGCTTCTTACAACCCCGTCTTGCTTTCCTAGGTCTGCCAAATAAGACTACAGCCATGCCTGACACACAGGAGGCTTCACAGTCTGGCTTCAGCCTGCCTCCACTTCATCGCTGCCCTTCCCTCTCCACAGAATTTCTCATGAACCTGGAGTGCGGTGTATTCTTTGATATTCACTCTTTCAGTTGTTCAGGACAAAAATTCTTTTAGAATCACCTTCAACTCCTGACTGCAGTATATTAACAAAGCCACCGCCCTCCTCACCACCTCCACTGCTGCCACGCCCACCAGCTGGGGTGTTGCTACAGCCTCTCAGCTGCCTTCCTGCTTCCATTCTTGCCTCTACCACTGTGTGTCCTCCACACGGCAGCCAGAGGTTTCCTTTTAAAATGTCAGTTGGCCTCATAGAATGAGTTTGGGAGTGTTCCTCCCTCTGCTATCTTTTGGAAGAGTTTGAGAGGATAGGTGTTAGCTCTTCTCTAAATGTTTGATAGAATTCGCCTGTGAAGCCATCTGGTCCTGGGCTTTTGTTTGTTGGAAGTTTTTTAATCACAGTTTCAATTTCATTGCTTGTGATTGGTCTGTTCATATTTTCTATTTCTTCCTGGTTCAGTCTCGGCAGGTTGTGCATTTCTAACAATTTGTCCATTTCTTCCAGGTTGTCCATTTTATTGGCATACAGTTGCTTGTAGTAATCTCTAATAATCTTTTGTATTTCTTCAGTGTCCGTTGTTACTTCTCCTTTTTCATTTCTAATTCTGCTGATTTGAGTCTTCTCCCTTTTTTTCTTGATGAGTCTGGCTAATGGTTTATCAATTATGTTTATCTTCTCAAAGAACCAGCTTTTAGTTTTATTGATCTTTGCCATTGTTTCCTTCATTTCATTTTCTATTTCTTCCTGGTTCAGTCTCGGCAGCTTGTGCATTTCTAAGAATTTGTCCATTTCTTCCAGGTTGTCCATTTTATTGGCATACAGTTGCTTGTAGTAATCTCTAATAATCTTTTGTATTTCTGCAGTGTCAGTTGTTACATCTCCTTTTTCATTTCTAATTCTATTGATTTGAGTCTTCTCCCTTTTATTCTTGATGAGTCTGGCTAATGGTTTATCAATTTTATTTATCTTCTCAAAGAACCAGCTTTTAGTTTTATTGATCTTTGCTATTGTTTCCTTCATTTCTTTTTCATTTATTTCTGATCTGATCTTTATGATTTCTTTCCTTCTGCTAAATTTGGGGTTCTTTTGTTCTTCTTTCTCTAATTGCTTTAGGTGCAAAGTTAGGTTGTTTATACGAGATGTTTCCTGTTTCTTAAGGTAGGATTGTATTGCTATAAACTTCCCTCTTAGAACTGCTTTTGCTGCATCCCATAGGTTTTGGGTCGTCGTGTCTCCATTGTCATTTGTTTCTAAGTATTTTTTGATTTCCTCTTTGATTTCTTCAGTGATCACTTCGTTATTAAGTAGTGTATTGTTTAGCCTCCATGTGTTTGTATTTTTTACAGATCTTTTCCTGTAATTGATATCTAGTCTCATAGCGTTGTGGTCAGAAAAGATACTTGATATGATTTCAATTTTCTTAAATTTGCCAAGGCTAGATTTGTGACCCAATATATGATCTATCCTGGAGAATGTTCCATGAGCACTTGAGAAAAATGTGTATTCTGTTGTTTTTGGATGGAATGTCCTATAAATATCAATTAAGTCCATCTTGTGTAATGTATCATTTAAAGCTTGTGTTTCCTTATTTATTTTCATTTTGGATGATCTGTCCATTGGTGAAAGTGGGGTGTTAAAGTCCCCTACTATGATTGTGTTACTGTCGATTTCCCCTTTTATGGCTGTTAGTATTTGCCTTATGTATTGAGGTGCTCCTATGTTGGGTGCATAAATATTTACAATTGTTATATCTTCTTCATGGATCGAACCCTTGATCATTATATAGTGTCCTTCTTTGTCTCTTGTAATAGTTTTTACTTTAAAGTCTATTTTGTCTGATATGAGAATTGCTACTCCAGCTTTCTTCTGATTTCCATTTGCATGGAATATCTTTTTCCATCCCCTCACTTTCAGTCTGTATGTGTCCCTAGGTCTGAAGTGGGTCTCTTGTAGACAGCATATATATGGGTCTCGTTTTTGTATCCATTCAGCCAGTCTGTGTCTTTTGGTGGGAGCATTTAATCCATTTACATTTAAGGTAATTATCAATATGTATGTTCCTATTACCATTT
>NC_041233.1:23770559-23809200 GCF_002837175.3 Physeter macrocephalus | reverse complement strand
TAACACACCATTGTAAAGCAATTATACTCCAATAAAGATGTTAAAAATAAATAAATAAATAAAATGTCAGTTGGATCATGTCATTCTTCTGCTGAAAACCCTCCAGAAGCTTGCCACCTCCCTCAGTAGAAGACAGAGTTATTACAGGGGCCTAAGAGCCTTATGTAAGCCCCTGTGACCTGGTCCTCCCTCCTCTCCCACCTCATCACCTCTCCCCACAGTTTCATTCCATACACTGCCTTCTTACTGTTCCTCCATCATGCCACAAGTATGCTGCCTCAGATGACTGTATTTGCTGTTCCCTTTCTCTGGAATGCTGTTCCCTTAGGTCTGTGCTCAAGTGTCACTTTATCAGGGAAGGCTTACCTGATCACCATGTCTAAAATAGTACACTTACCCTCATTCCCTTTCTCCTCCCTCTCTTCCATTTTGTTTTCTTCATGGTGCTTAGCACCACCTGATGTCGTATATGTATATTTGTTTACTATCTGTCTCCTTCCACCAGAATGTAAGCTGCTCAAGAGCCAGGGACGTGTTCTGCTCATCTTTTGTATGATTCCCATTCCCACACCAGCCCTTCCTGTCTCCTTTGAGATCTTGTTCTGTTGATCCCCTCTGTTTCCTAAGATTTCATCTTCCTTCTCTGTTGGATAGTTTCTTGTTGTCAGTAAGCATTTTCAACTCTTTTCTCCTCATTGAAAATAAACACAAAAAACCTGCCTTCAATTCAACTTCCTTGCAAGTTTCTTGAGTTTATGTGCATGTATCCCCTCCCTGTCTGTCTGGCCTCTCCCTTGGTCCTCTGCAATAAGGCTTCCTTCACCAGTGTGCTAGCGAAGCTGCTCTGGCAAAGATCTCTAATAATGTTCTGATTGTAAGAAATAAGTAAGCATTTTTTGCTCCTTTTCGTACTTTACTTTTTATAGCATTGTGCTATACTGATTATTCCTCTTTTCGCACCCCTTGTAATTCTCTTTTCAGCCTTCCTGAAGTTTTCCTTTTCTTGTTCCTCATCCTTATCGATTGTCCTTTACTGGTTCCTTCTCTGCCCCTTACATACAAGTGTCCCATAAAGGCTCTGTCCTTAGTTCTCTTCTTGCTTGCTCTGATTCCCCCTCACCCTGTGACTGCATCTATCCCATGCTTTTAACTACATTCTTGGACTGATAACTCCCAGATCTGTGTCTTTTGCCCACATTTTTCTCTTGAGCTTCAGGCTTGTTATTTCCATCTCTCTCCTGGACATGTCCCACTTGAAATCCGGTGCCACACATGAAAAAGTATACACACTATTAACCCTCTCCACCACTCCCCACCTTGGTCTCTGACCCACCTGCTCATTTAAGGTGAACTCGTGGGAGTAGCTCTCAGCTGCTTCCTCTGCTATAACGCTGTCGTATCTGAGGGCTCCAACTTCTCTCTCACAAGCTCTTTTGAATCCATTCCCTTGTCTCAGTTCTCACTGCCCCTGTCATAGTTTAGATCTTCATCCCTTTCTGATTTATAGCATGGTCCTTAAAGTTTGTCCTCTGAAGCCAGACTGCATGGGTTCTCATTTTGGATCTATCACTTATTAGTTGTGTGACTTTAGTCAAGTTTTACAACTTCTCTGTGCCTCAGTTTCCTCATTGGTAAGATAGAGATAATTTATCGTGAGGATTAAATGATTTAACAGATATAAAGTGCTTAGAATAGTGCGTGACACATCGTGTTTGTTATTATTTCTACTATTAGTACCACCTAGCTGACCTCAGTACCGCTGGTCTCTTCCCCTTCTAAAGCATTTTCCATTGTGCCACAGAGTCAGCTTCACAAATGGGTAGCTGACCACATCATTCCCTTTTAAAAGATTTCCGTGGCTTCCCATGGTCTGATCATTGTAGTCCCAACCCAGTGTTCTATTTCTGGAGGTCAGTGGTGAGGGTATGGGTATTTATTTTATTATTATTAATTATAGCTTACTTGGTACTTCCCTGGCGGTCCAGTGGTTAAGACTCCATGCTTCCACTACAGGGGGCACGAGATCGATCCCTGGTCAGGGAATGAAGATCCCGCATGCCATGTGGCCAAAAATTAAAAAAAATTATAGCTTACTCATGTTTAAATATTCTTTGGTTAGTAGACAAAATAAAAACAAGATAGAGAAGTTAGAATTATAAGAAGATTAATTTGGAACTTTGGAGCCTGAAAAACATGAAAGGGAAAAGAATCCTTTGTGCTCCTCATTCAGTCTCTAGGGGAAGATAACTCCCTCTTGCTGCAGCGTATGAGTGCAAGCAGAAAAGGGTTGTTTTGCCCATGTCTAAATGGGTGAAAGATAACTGGGGGGTAGGGGTACCAAAGGCTGCTCTATCCGTGTGGAGACAGGCATTGAGCAACTCAGCTGCTGCAACCAGAGAGACTGCCCTGTGGCCTCAGGAAAACTCCCACAAATGGGCCACGCAAGGTGCGCTTGGCGCACATCTCACATAAAACAGACCCATCCAGCCCTGCTCAAGGAGAAGCTGCTCACTGGGCTACAGTGTTTTACCACAAGCCATGGCCCAAGAAGCAGTAGAAGATTCACAGACTCTACAGATATCTCAGGGCCACTTGCATCTGGGAAAAGAAGTGGTATGTGGCACAAAGAGTATTACTAGTATGTACATCTAAAATGTAAAATCTTAAAAAGTGTGAAATCTATTGTTCATTAGTACACTGGCGACGAATGAAAGATTTTGAGCTGGGGGAGTCAATTAGCATGCAGCACAAATCTCAAAAAAAGCCAAGGGAAAGGTTGAAAGGAACAGGCTACTGCCTGCGCTCATCAGGTGCACTGCTCTGTCATTTGATGCAGACCTCCACATCAGCACCCATGTTCAGTGAGAACTTCAGGCTCAGGTTGGACATTTGGTCACACTATGTAAAAGCCACAGTCTGAACTTCACCATCAGATGAGTGAGTGGTCACAGAAGATGGCTGCTTTCTGAGGCCTAGGGCCAAGATCTGCTCCACCACATCCTCGATGGGATAATGACCCCCTCTCAGTGGCACAACTGGCAAAGTTCTTCAGAACTGAAGGGGAGATAAAGAGTTTTTCAGACAAACAAAAACTGAAGGAGTTCATTGCCATTAGAGCAGCCTTACAAGAAATGTTAAAGAGAGTTCTTTAAGCTGTTGATCAAAACACTTGAACAGAGTGAAAACTTCCTGTGCAAGAATTGTTTCTGGTGGAGGTACTGGAATGAACAGCCATCATCAAGATAGAACTCACCCACTGCAGAACCCTTAGTGCTTAGAGCCAGCTGGAGTCCATTTGGAGGCATCAGTTATGTGGCCTGTGGATTCTCCTACAGTTGTCTTCATTGGTACTACATTTCTACCTCATTGAACACTGATGTAGTGGCCAGGGCTGCTGAGATTTTCACAGTGCATGCTCCTTCCCAATGAGCAAATGTCTGAGAGTCATGCCAGACCTCATTTGATCCTGGCAGAAACACATCAACCACAGTAGCTTTTGGGTCTGTGACTGGATGAACCAATAAAGCACTTTCTTTTAGACAGCTCTCTGCTGAGCCTGGCTTCTTGTGCAAGATTTCCAAGATCATAAACTTCCATCTTCCTTCAAGGCCATGCTTAAACCTCCTGTGAAAACCTGGCCCCTCCAAGTATAGTTGATCACTCCCTTACACTCACCATGATGTTGTGCAGTTGTTTCCAGGTGTCTTGTCCACACAAAGCTGTGTGCTTCATGATGGTGAGGACTGCAGCCTTATTTACTTCCTCTTCTTTTGAGGGCCTTGTACGGTGATTGGCTCAGAGTAGATGCTTCATAAATGTGAATCAGTAATCAGGGTTCAGGAGTTTACTAAGATTTCTGTACTTCTTTCTTCAATTTCTCCAGGCTGCAGGAATTGGTTGATCGAGTACTGGAACGTTTTCAGGCATCTGGACTAATAGTGAAAGAGTGGAATAGTGTGAAACTCCATGCTACAGTCATGAATACTCTATTCAGGAAAGACCCCAATGGTAAGTGCTTCATAGAACCACAGCACAGTTTGTGATCAACAAGGCCTAATGATGTCCCTGGGGTTTGAAGAGAATGGGCTATCAAAGAATCTCTGCTGCATCTTCTGTTTTAGATCCATTAGCTTGTTTTGATGAGCGCAGTGGAAGGGGGCAGGGACATATCTAGCATGGGACTGTAGCATTCCAAATCTTTTATTTCTGTCGCACATAGGGTTGCCAGATATAGCAAGTAAAAATACAGGATGCCCAAGTAAATTTCAGGTGAAAAATGAATAATTGTTTTAGTGTAGGTATGTCCCATGAAATACATGGCAGCTTTTTTCTTTTTTTTTTTTTTATAAAACAAGAAAGAAGATTAACTAGTAAAGGTAAATGTTAGAGCAGTGATTCTCAACTAGAGTCAGTTTTACCCCCAGAGGACATTTGGATTGTCTGGAGACATTTTTGGTTGTCACAGTTAGGGGGCTGGGAGTGAGTTGCTACTGGCATCTAATGGGTAGAGGTCAGGGGTGCTGCTTAACCCTCTACAATGCACAGGCAACCCCTCATAACAAAGAATTATTCAGCCCCAAATGTCAGTAGCACCAAGGTTGAAAACCTTGTGTTAATGTTTTTTTTCCTCATGAATATAAACCTTCATATAAAAATGCCTGTTTTAACCCTTTATTTGGGATAATAATCTACATTTTAATAAGGATTATTTTTCTTCCTATCCTCACCCAACAAGTCAAAGCTGTCTAGCACACATTCAGCATCTATCTGATAGGGAGCTACAAATTCAAGTTATGTGCAGCTTCTTCTTCAAAGCCCTGTTGTTTAAAATATAGCAGCACCAAAACTCCATATTCAGGTTTTATTATATTTGTTAGGACCCTAACCTTGGTTTTAGAAAGTCTGTGTTGGAAGAGGACTACATCAGGACTCCATCAGAACCCATGAACTGTTTATAGATTTATAGTTTAGGACAGTTTTTGTGTCCCTTTTTACCAAAGTACATCTTTTAATTTCTTCAGATATATACCAGAGAACTCAACTGTAAGTTGTTTGGTTTGGTTAGCGCCATTGTTGGACTAAGAGATATGTAGCTAATCCAATTCTTAGTTCTAGTGTTAACTGTTTTATGATGCTACATTGTATTTTCTCTAAGACTTTTCTAAATAAATCAGTGTTTTATCTTTCAGAGCAGTGAGATCAAAAAACGTTCAAATGACTCAGTCAAAGCCTATGGACTCTGGGTAGTTAATAGAATCCGAAGCTCTATACTTATTCTTGTTCTGATGGAATATTTCTTTCATTTGGATAGTGGTATTGCAGAAGAACATTTGGAATTCCAGAAAAAAATTTTTTTTCTGGAATATTTGATATAAATTATAATGTAAGTTATCTAATGGGAACATTTAAAGGAGTTTGTGGTATTTATTTTGTTCTGGACAGTTTTTAAAATTTATTTATTTTAATTTATTTATTTTTGGCTGTGTTGGATCTTCTTTGCTGCGCTCAGGCTTTCTCTAGTTGTGCCGAGCGGGGTCTACTCTTCGTTGCAGTGCGCGGGCTCCTTGTTGCGGTGGCTTGTCTTGTTGTGGAACACGGGCTCTAGGCACACGGGCTTCAGTAGTAGTGGCACGCGGTCTCAGTGGTTGTGGCACACGGGCTTAGTTGCTCCACGGCATGTGGGGTCTTCCCGGACCAGGACTCGAACCTGTGTCCCCTGCGTTAGCAGGCGGATTCTTTACCACCGCGCCACCAGGGGAGCCCTGGACAGTCAGTTTTAATCTTGGAAAACGCTGTTAGATCCCGAGGTGGTGTACATTTTAACATCATCACGTAAAGACAGAGGTTCAGAACTCTAAAGTACGCTCTAGGGACTTCCCTGGTGGTCCAGCGGTTAAGACTCTGTGCTCCCAATGCAAGGGACCCGGGTTCGATCCCTGGTCAGGGAACTAGATCCTTCATGCATGCCTCAACTAAGATCCTGTGTGCTGCAACTAAGACCCGGCGCAGCCAAGTAAATTAATTAATTTAAAAAAAATAAGGTACACTCTAATTCAGGGGTCCCCAACCCCCAGGGCGCACAGCAGGAGGTGAGTAGCGGGCAAGCAAGGGAAGCTTCATCTGCCGCTCCCCATTGGTTTCATTACTGCCTGAACCATTCCCCCCACCCTGGTCTGTGGAAAAATTGTCTTCCATGAAACCAGTCCCTGGTGCCAAAGAGGTTGGGGACCACTGCTCTAATTCATTGGTTCAGAAGTTACATTGGTATCTAGCACCATCCAGTAGGACTTTCTGTGATGATAGAAATATTCCATATCTGTGAAATCCAGTTTGGTAGCCACTATCCACATGTGGTTATTGAGTACTTGAAGATGGCTGGCTAGTGAGACTGAGAAAGTGAACTTTTAATTAATTTAAATTTAAATAGGGAGTTCCCTGGAGGTCCAGTGGTTAAGACTTCAAGCTCACAATGCAGGGGGCACAGGTTCGATCCCTGGTCAGGGAACTAAGATACTGTATGCCGCATGGCATAGCCAAAAAAAAGGAAATGTAAATAATCACATGTGGCTAGTGGCTACTGTTTTGGACAGTGCAGAATTTTATTAGACGTGTAATACTATCAATAATACATTCTGCATCTGTCCTAGTTCTTAAATCTTAGTTCATAGCTCTTACAACTATACCATACCCCATTATTAACTAACCTCTTAACATAAAAGAGTTGAATTATATAGGAATCTGTATCTTTTAAATTGTGTGGATCCAGATGTATATTCAGTTGGCACCAGAGCTTCATGTAAGAAAATGTTCTGTGTTCACAGTCTAGTTATCCTTTCCTATTGACATATATTTTAAATATAACAGCTTTTGTGAGATATAATTCATATACCATATAATTCACCTATTTAAAGTATAGTGAGTAATGTAACCATTACCACAGTAAATTTTAGAACATTTTCATCACCCCAAAAAGAAACTCCATAGTTACTGGCAGTGACTCCCCATATTCCCCTTACTCTTCAGTCCTAGGCACCACCAGTCTAATTTCTGTCCAATGAATTTGCCTTTTTTGCATATTTCATATAAATAGAATCATGCAGTGTGTGATCTTCTGTGACTGACCTCTTTCACTTAGCATATTATAAGGTTCATCCATGTTATAGCATGTATCAAATGTCATTCCTTTTTCTTACCAAATAATAATCCATTGTATGGACATACACATTTTATTTATCCATTCATCAGTTGATGGACATTTCTGTTGTTTCCACTTTTTGGCTATTATGAATAATGCTGCTGTGAACATTTATGTATGTGTTTTTGTGGGGGCATATGTTTTCATTTCTAGTAGGTGTATACTTAAGTGTGAAATTGCTGCATCATGATATCAGTATGTTTAACTTTTTGAGGAACTGCCAGACTGTTTTCCAAAGTGGCTGTACCATTTTACATTCCCACAAGCAGTACAGTAGTTCCCCCTTATCCGCGGGAGATATCCACAAGATATCCACAAGATCCCCAGTGTATGCCTGAAACTACATACCACATTCCGTATTTTTCCTATGCATACATACCTATGATAAAGTTTAATTTATAAATTAGGTGCAGTAAGAGATTAACAACTAATAATAAAATAGAAGAATTAAACGATATACTGTAATAAAAAGTATGTGAGTGCTGTCTCTCTCAGAATTTTTTACTGTACAAATTTAGTGCCTTTTCCATTTTCACTAAGCACTTACTATGCACTGTGACCGTAACTTTTTCAGTTTTTGAGGTGTGACAGCAAAACTAGTATGAATCTCTTTTTCCTTCTTCCTAATTTCACGGATAGAAGATTTGTTCTTAATGTAGTTATTAGCAAACCTCAGCATATGATCTTTTTCTTTCCTTATTAAGTCAAGAACTTTCACCATTTCACTTAAAGGAAGCGCTTTAGGGCTTTTCTTTGGCATATCCGAATTGCTGGCATCACTATTCTTGCTGTTTGGGGCCATTATTAAGTAAAATAAGGGTGACTTGAATACAAGCACTGCAATACCTTGACAGTCAATCTTGATAACAGAGAGGGTGGGATACGCTGGACAAAGGGATGACACTTTCTGGGTGGGACAGATCACACTACTCAGAATGCTGCACAATTCAAAACTTAGGAATTGTTTATTTCTGTAATTTTCCATTAATATTTTCGGACCTTGGTTGACCATGGGTAACTGAAACCATGGAAAGCAAAACCATGAATAAGGGGGGACGACAGTATATGAGGGTCTCAATTTCTCTACATCTTTATCTGCACTTGTTATTATCTGTCTTTTTTTTTATTGCCATCATTTGGGGTGTGAAGTGGTATCTCATTGTGACTTTGATTTACATTCCCCTTATGGCTAGTGCTACTTACAGATTTTGCACTTGTCATTAAACATTTTAATCTTCAGATTTCATTATTGCTTTTTTATTGACACTTAATTAGTATGAATTTACTTTAAAGTTTCACGTCTCCTTTTAACAAGGAACCTATTTTTAAGTTGTGAAATATGCATGGGATTGGGATCTTGGATTAAGAGAATAGTTCTCATTAGAAAAATAGTCCTGTGGTTACCCAGGTGTAATTCCAGCAGGCTAACTAAAATATATTATGTTCATGGAGTTAGCACTTTGGATGTATTTTATCACTTCTGACGTGGTAATCTCCATACTTATATACAATAAAAGAATATACTCAAAAGTAAAAATACAAATATTTTTGAGTGTCTGATGATGGGCAGGAAAGGGTTGATATTTAGGAAAATATTCGGATAGTTAAATAATTCTTGACGATGCTTTGAATTTTATATACCCTGGATTCTTCTCTGTCTTGTGTTTTTTTCTTGAAAAGGCTAGAATACATTGTTTTGCTTTTTCTTGCGAGTTATCCCTATCCTTTGATATCCTTTTTTCTGCTGCGTTTGAAGGACATCTTTTGGGATAAGCAAGCTAAATTAATGCAAGGAGTTAGAACACAGCTTTGATGAGGCTAAGGTCATAGATTTGCAGATTTCTGTGTAGAATGTCAGGATACCTTTGATTGCAACTGAAGAGGTTTTTCTCATTCAGGGGGAGTCCTTAAATCAACCCAAAGCATAGTTGCCAGCATTTTTGACTAGTTAATGTGTGAACTTCTGTATGTTTTTATGTATTTAAAAATGCATGCAGCTTATACAAAATCTTGGGGTTTTAGACTACAAGGAACCTTTGGAAATCACCTAGTCTTAACCTCTAACTTTGTAAATGAGGAACTGAGGTCCATAGAGGAGACATAAACTGCCTAAGAATATGGTTAGTTATGTAGTTTATGTACAGTGAGTACTTGGACAGTGTTTAATGAATAAATATATATCAGTTGATGACAGAGCTGAGACTAGATGCTTGATCTCTTGACTCATAGCCTGATGTATTTCCCTCCATATTATGTCACTTTCCAGGTAGTACATGAAGATCTTGCTAGTTGTCCCTGTAGAAGTCCAAGAGAAAACAGATACATAACCCAAGCTTCTCTTCTAACATTGTCTTTGGAATATTTACAGCTGAAGGCAGGTACAACCTCTACACAACGGATGGCAAATATATCTTCAAGGAAAGAGAATCATTTGATGGCCGAAACATTTTGAAGGTCAGTATGAAAGCAGAGTGAATTGGAAACCTTTGGCATGTGTCCTAAAATAAGGGAGGACAATAAGTGGTTCTTTTAACAGTAAAGTATATTTTTCTCATATTTCCCATGAGGATTATTGATTGAAAGGACTGTTAAAATTTTTTTTCATTTTCCTAAAAGAGAAATCTTTTTTGACTTGTTAAAAGGCTGTTGGTATCTCTTAGAGTACTTGAAACTGATGATTTAAGAAACAAGTATAGTGACTATTTGGATCCATAGGAATAAGTTGCTTTTAACCTTGTGAGTCTTGCTCTGTATTTTACCTCTGGAGGACTGAGTGTGCATTTTTTTAAGTGAAAAAGAATAGTTTGTCTTGTTCTAGTAGATTTTTCTCTTCACCCAAAGTCGCTCTCCAAAGTTCCTGTATAATCTGTTTTTACTCAGGAACAGCCCATGTACTAAAAACTCGGTGGTCCACTTCTGACTGTTGAGGATTTGCTTCTGAGTGTTAAATTAACCTATGAAATTTAAATTAAAAGGGTTCTTTAGGATTGCATTTATCTTTCTCCCACAGACCACATTCTGTAACATCCACAGTTTATGCCCTCTCTATTAGGTTAACATACCATTGTGCCTCTGTGCAAAGAGAAACATAAGTTGATACCAAAGGAGAGGTTTTTGATTCTTCATTTTACTTGTTCTATAATGATGTAGGTCATACATTTTCAAGGCCATGGGTATTTTTTGGAGCTGGGAGGGAGAGTATGTATATAATAACTTCAGAATAAGCTCTAGCTTTAAAAATGTTTTTTCTTTTTCCTTCCTTCCTCCATTCCCTTATCTTATCACTTGACAGTTTTCTTGCCAAATGCCTAATATGACCTCATTGCGTATAATTAATGACATCACTCTTCAGCAGCTGCAAGCTTCTCACTGCAGAGCCCAACAGAGCAATGACAGCATTCACTTAGGCAGGCATTCCTGCCTTGTGGGGAAGGGGCTTTGCAGGGCTTTGTTGATTCCTTCTTTTACTTGATACCTTTTCTCTCTTTGAGTAATTTTCTTGTCTTCAAAGTAGCTATTGTAGATTCGGTTTGAGTGGCAAGCTGCTAATGAATTCAGTTGCAGTTTACTTATTTTCCCAGGCCACAGGTTCATTGTATAAATCTTTCTCCTCCTCTAGCTCATTTCCTGGGGCTTTTTAAATAATAGCATTAATTACTTTACTTTTTTGTTATTGTTAATTTGATTAAGAAAAAAACTAGACGAATGGGGAAAGAAATCTGTTGGAATGACTCAAGCCAACTTGGTTCCTTTGAAATTAGAATTAAAGCCTGAAAGGTATGTTGATGCAAGTGGAGTGTGAGGTGCTTTGACATCTGTAAGAAGGAGGTAACAGCAGGGAGCCTGAGAAGTTGCTGTATGAACACTATGGATCTCTCATTGAATATTTAATTTCTCTCATTCTGGAAAGTCAGTTTTCCATTTAAAGATGCTTGGCTCGGAAATCTTCCTAACCCACCCCAGTGATGACACGGCTGTAGCTCCCTCTAGTGTTGATGAAACCTTGCTATAGTAGTTGTACCCTTCCTGTTAATGCCTAATTGGAGTTTTAGAGCTGGGCCCAGCTAGGTACTTGGAAACTATTTAATCCAGTTCCTCATTTTACTCTCTAAGGGTGTGAGATCCAATATGGTTAAAGTGTTTTGCCAAAGGTTAACGCTAGATAGTAGCAGAATCTGAATCAGAACAAAAAGATTCAAAGCTCACAAGTTAGCAATGTTTCTACTCTCTTCCGTAAAGATGCTCAGTGTTTAGTTAGAGATCAGTAGATATTTGAAACTGGGCCTATCTGAATTGTGAAAATATCTGACTAGACATAAATGTTGGGGCAATGGGTATGCCAGTTAGTCTAAAACTGGCTAATTAAGAATTAGACTTTTGAGTTGAATATAATACTAACACCAACAGAAATACTTATTGACTGTATACCATCTGTCAGACTATGTACCCTGTAGATAAAAGTCATTATGATACAGTCCTTACCTTCCAGGAGCTTCCTGTCTTTGAGAGATACAGCTGGTTAATAGGTAATTACAGTATAAAATGATGGGGGCAAATTATGAGATGGAGGGGAAGTACCTTTGAACACAGGTAGTTGTAACAAAGTATCTTTTGATAGAATTTCCAATATATTACTTTTTAAAAAAAACAAACTTATTTATTTATTTTTGGCTGCATTGGGTTTCATTGTGGTGCACGGGCTTCTCATTGCAGTGGCTTCTCTTGTTGTGGAGCATAGGCTCTAGGTGTGCGGGCTTCAGTAGTTGTGACACGTGGGCTCTAGAGCACAGCCTCAGTAGTTGTGGTGCACAGGCTTAGTTGCTCTGCAGCATGTGGGATCTTCCCGGACCAGGGCTCAAACCCGTGTCCCCTGCATTGGCAGGCGGATTCTTAATCACTGCGCCACCAGGGAAGTCCCCCCAGTATATTACTTTTTAATCATTAGTTCCAGAAAATATAATCTTTCACTTACATTTAATCAAAGGAATTAACTTTTCTTTGAGAATAAAGATAAAATGTGGCATCCAACAACTAGCCCCCCAAACACACAAGCGGTAATAACTGTGTTTATGCAGTAGCTGTAGCAGCCCACTTTTTGGAATTACAAGACAAGTCTTTCTCAACTAGAACATTAGAACCCATGGCCCCTGAATCCCTTGCAAAAAAAAAAGGATTTAAAAAACTGATGGATTATACATAGTTTTTGTACCAGATATAATTATTATGTTTAGAAAGGGAAAAAAATCACTTTCATTAACAAGATAGGAACTGACTTGGAATAAACAGAAAGGTTAATAACTGCATTGGTTGTTAAGGATCCCAAGCATATGTGTACAGCATATTAACAGCTACATAGGTCAAGGATCAGGAATGCTGGTGATGGGAAGCAGCCTTGGAAAAAAATCAACTTCATCTGCTATTCAAAGAGAAACAAAACGAGAATGCAAGTCATTGCTCATTGCTGTAAGAATTTAATGAGTAACAGCCAATTGCTCTTCTTCTCCACGAAAAGAATTGGTCCTTTTGGCTTGGTGTAGTATTACGTGTTTCAGATGCCTTAATAAGAAAAAAAAAAACTCCGACTCTTGGAGGTAGAAGCCACATTTTTCTTTTGTATAGCTCTTTTGAGAGTTGTTGCAGCTATTATAGACTAGTATCTGGTTATTCCTAGTTAAAATAAGAATTTTCTTACCCTAAGAAAGACTTTGAAAGAAGAACTGACAACTAAAGAATCATTCCACATGTTTTTCAAACCAGAAAAGGGATATATTTAGTAATAGCATTTTTTTATGGAAGACTGACAGATAGCTCTGAAAGGAAGATATACAGGTGAAGAAGACCTAGGCCAAATTAATAGGATAGTGTCCTGTCAGAGGGTTTCTATTTCTCATCTAAGAGATAGGAGCAAAGATGTAGTTTGTTTGTCTATAATGCAGTGATAAACTTGTAAATGGAGAAATCATGCTGATCTAAAGACGTAATGCAAGAAATAACTGCTCCCTCGCTAGCTAAAAGTAGAATGGTCATTAACTGCCAGTTTCTGGAGAGAGAAGTGATCTTAATGGCAGTCTGTTTGGGGGACTTATGAAATGGTCTTATGCAATCGAATCAGTATTCCAAGACTGTGCTCTCAGCAGATTGACTAGGGGTACAGTAGTAACTGTTTAAAAGCATAGCTTCTAACTGCAAAGTGAAGAGGAGACATTAGAGCCCTAGGTTGTACTCACCAGAGATGATTTGGTACAAATAAAGGCACAATAATATATTTGGGAAGGAATAGACAGTACTATAGGTCCAAAATCAAAGGACACTGTGAAAGTGCCATTTCTTTAGATACTTAAAAATCCTGGAACAAAGTGATGCTGGGAAGACTGGACAGCTTCATGTAAAAGAATGAAATTAGAACACTTCCTAACACCATACACAAAAATAAACTCAAAATGAATTAAAGACCTAAATGTAAGGCCAGAAACTATAAAACTCTTAGAGGAAAACATAGGAAGAACACTCTATGACATAAATCACAGCAAGATCCTTTTTGACCCAACTCCTAGAGAAATGGAAATAAAAACAAAAATAAACAAATGGGACATAATGAAACTTAAAAGCTTTTGCACAGCAAAGGAAACCATAAACAAGACAAAAAGACAGCCCTCAGAATGGGAGAAAATAGTTGCAAATGAAGCAACTGACAAAGGATTAATCTCCCAAAATTTATAAGCAGCTCTTGCAGCTCAATATCAAAAAAACAAACAATCCAATCCAAAGATGGGCAGAAGACCTAAATAGACATTTCTCCAAAAAAGATATACAGATTGCAGACAAACACATGAAAGGATGCTCAGCATCACTAATCATTAGAGAAATGCAAATCAGAGGCCTGCGTACTTCAAAAAAAAAAAAACTGCAATGAGGTATCACCTCACACCAGTCAGAATGGCCGTCATCAAAAAATCTACGAACAATAAATGCTGGAGAGGGTGTGGAGAAAAGGGAACCCTCTTGCACTGTTGGCGGGAATGTAAATTTATACAGCCACTATGGAGAAGAGTGTGGAGTTTCCTTAACTACAAATAGAACTACCATACGACCCAGCAATCCCACCACTACTGGGCATATACCCTGAGAAAGCCATAATTCAAAAAGTCATGTACCACAATGTTCACTGCAGCTCTATTTACAATAGTCCGGACATGGAAGCAACCTAAGTGTCCATCAACAGATGAATGGTTAAAGAAGATGTGGCACATATATACAATGGAATATTACTCAGCCATAAAAAAGAAACGAAATTGAGTTATTTGTAGTGAGGTGGATGGACCTAGAGTCTGTCATACAGAGTGAAGTAAGTCAGAAAGAGAAAAATAAATACTGTATGCTAACACATATATGTGGAATCTAAAACAAAAAATGGTTCTGAAGAACCTAGGGGCAGGACAGGAATAAAGACGCAGACATAGAGAATGGAGTTGAGGACATGGGGAGGGGGAAGGGTAAGCTGGACGAAGTGAGATAGTGGCATGGACATATATACACTACCAAATGTAAAATAGATAGCTAGTGGAAAGCAGTCGCATAGCACCAGGAGATCAGCTCGGTGCTTTGTGACCACCTAGAGGGGTGGGATAAGGAGGGTGGGAGGGAGAGCAAGAGGGAGGGAATATGGGGATATATGTATATGTATAGCTGATTCACTTTGTTATACAGTAGAAATTAACACAACATTGTAAAGCAATTATACTCCAATAAAGATGCTAAAAAAAAAATCCTGGAACATATAAACCAAGTAAAAAAAGAGATGAATTTGGTTTTTTTTTCTTTTTATATATAAGAATATTTAAATTTAGAGAAAGAGGGAATTGGCAGTATTTAACTATATTAATATTTAATAGTACTTTATCTGAAAATATGTTTTAAATCTAGCTAGGTACATTGAGACTTTTCTTGAAAGATGTAAATGAGAGTAACTCAAGTATTTCATACATTTTTGCTTTGCTCTATCGCTGCCTCTTAAAGTTCTTTAAAAGGACAGTTAGAATGAATGCATTTAAATGAGAGCTTTATTTAGTTTTCTTTACTTAGAGAAGTTTCTATAAAGGAAGCTGTTTAAAAATACATACTATTTATTCTCCTTGGTAAAAGTTCATAAAACGTATATGTACTTTTAAGCAAATAATCATAAAGTGAACACTGTAACTACTACCAGGGTCAAAAAGCAGAATGTACCTCACATGTCCTTCCCTGGCCAACTCTGGTCTATTTGTCCTAAGGTAACAAAGGCACAATCAAGTTCTTAAGTACTCTTAGTGAAGAGGCTTGTTTTCAATGATTACTTGTTTCAGAGTATTAGAAGAATATTGAAAAGATGAATTCATTTTTATTTTTTCAAGGGAAGAGTGATTAGATGGAGAACTCGGTAGTAATTTTTTTACAAAAGGTATTAATGACTACAGAGGAAGACTAGCATTTAGAAAGTATGTTATTTCTAAGGAAGAAAATATTGTGTTTTTTATTATCCAATTCAGTATTAAGCCATGTTACATACTGTTCTTGAAAATTACTTCTTAGTCACATGGCTCTTTAGAATTTTTTTTTTTTTCAAAACTCACCTTTCGTAGAAAGCCTTTCCTTGAAAATCTATCACTAAATGATCCATTGCACTATTATATCAGTATGAATAACAGCAAATTGAATGTAGAAAAAAATTGCTGTGTCTCATTACCACTGTCGCTATGGTGTCATTTTTACTACCTGATAGTTCTATGACTTGAAATTTTTTTTTTTTTTGGTCACACTGCACGGCTTGCGGGATCTTAGTTCCCCAATCAGGGGATCAAACCTGGACCCCGGCAGTGAAAGTGCCGAGTCCCAACCACTGGACTGCCAGGGAATTCCCGAAATTTTTTTTTTTTTTTTTTTAGCGGTATGCGGGCCTCTTACTGTTGTGGCCTCTCCCGTTGCGGAGCACAGGCTCCGGACGCGCAGGCTCAGCGGCCATGGCTCACGGGCCTAGCCGCCCCGCGGCATGTGGGAACTTCCCCTCTTACTGTTGTGGCCTCTCCCGTTGCGGAGCACAGGCTCCGGACGCGCAGGCTCAGCGGCCATGGCTCACGGGCCTAGCCGCTCCGCGGCATGTGGGAACTTCCCAGACCAGGGCACGAACCTGCGTCCCCTGTATCGGCAGGCGGACTCTCAACCACTGCGCCACCAGGGAAGCCCCCTGAAATTTTAATTTAAGTAAAATCACTAAACAGGTGTCACTTTCTCTTTAAGCTACTTATGCTTATACACTGTTGACATTTATTAACTTCACTTGGGCATACTAATATTTTGTAAGAGCTTTTATCCACAGCACTGGAAGCAATCACATCATTCTTGACAATCATGTAAAATAGGCAGCTTGTTAGAGGAGCAAATGTACAACTTTCTCGAGAATTTCACTTGGAAAATAAAAGCAAGATGTTGTGGAAAAGGCTTCTGTGAGAAGAGAATTCATAGAAATAACATATATACTCACATATGTATGTATTAATTAAAGATTGGAAGATAAAGCTAAGGAAATCTCTGGCAAAGTGGAGAGATAGAAAATATGAGGGAAAAATCTGACAAAGAGGATCCTCAGGCAGTACAAAAATTAACTATTAGGGTTCTAAAAGGAGAAAACAGACCTTGGAGTCTTGAACTTGGATGAAAGAGCCTCTGGACTGGTAGTGTTCCCAGGTACTTGGCAATAGTAAAGAAAAATCCTTTCTGGAAGAAAGTTCTATTTCCCTCTGCCTAAAAATATTCTTCTAAGGAACTTTTGCCCCCAAAACAGCCAATACACAAAGATAACTAGGCATATGAGGAAACTACTCACCATAAGCAAACAGACATCCAGAACTCATAAAGACATGAAATACTAGAATTATCAGACTTAGGCTAAAAACAACTTTTTTATCAGGTAATTGGGAACTATTGCAAAGAACAAGTGATGTAGCAGTTTTGAAAAGAACCAAGTAGAAATGCTAGAACTGTAAAAATGCAGTAACTGAACTTAAGAGCTCAGTGGATGGGTTTAGCAGCAAGTTAGCAAATTACATACAGCTGCAGAGGGAAGTAGTGAAGTGGAAATTGTCAGAAGAAATTATCCAACATGTTGCATGGGCAGAGGGGAAAGGTAAAAATTACAGATGAGAGAAAAAGAGACATATAAGATAGAGTGAGAAGATCTAATATACATTTAATTGGAGTCCCAGAAGGAGAGGAGAGAGAGAATGGGCCAGAGCTGATGAAAGACATAAACCTACAGATTAAAGAAGCCAAATGAATTCCAAACAGTTTTGTTGAATGAGCCTATATTACACTTTTCTTTCCTACAACTTGTGACTGAATCATGGGCAACATTAACTAAACTACTTAGGCCCCAGCACTTTTTAAAATGAATGTCCAGAGTTTGTTGGCAGTATCCACATTACAAAGAACAAAAACCAGGAAATCAGTGAAAGAATGCTTTTCTTAAAGTAGGTTATAAAAAAAAAAAGAAAGGTAAAAGGTATTCAGGAATTCTCTTTACTATTTTTGTAACTTTTCTGAAAGACTGAAACTACATCAATGTAAAAAATTATAAAAAAAAAAAGAAAAGAAAAGATGATGGAAAGACAGACATGCTCTTGGGAGAGGAATAGGACACTAACCATTTGTTATGGTTGTGGGTTTTTTTTTTTTTAATAACCATCTTCCAGAGAAGTTTGTTGAAGTCTTGCCTATGTTTTGTTCCAGCATTTAGGATAGATGTAACTTCTGTTAATTCCTGATCTTACTACAAAATTTGGCCCATTTGATTTCAAGGGGTATAAGAATTTAATGTAAGGAACAACTTCCTGATTAGGATGTTTCATATTGAGCAAGCTACTAATAAGGTAGCTGCATCTTTTACTAGAATGTTTTTTGTTTTGTTTTATTTAAGAAAATAGAGTCCATTTCTCTTTAAAGCCATTCTTCCCACCAACATCCTTTTCAAACTATTCCATTTAATTCCGTGAAACCTATCTGTCAGCTCTGTCATTCCACTGAAACCGCACTGTAAAAAGGCACCAGTAGCCCCCTTTTGTCCAGGGCCTTAACCTACTTTAATTTTTCCCAGTAACCACACTGAGAGTTTTAAGCCCTTTTCTCTTTCAAATGTTCTCTTCTCTTGGCTTCAGTGGCAGTTTTTTCCTTTTTCTGGTTCTACTGTTTTTTTTTTTTTTTAAATTCACTGCCTTGTATGACTACTTCCTAAAGTTTTGTCCTTATCTCTCTGTTTTTCTTTTACTGCAATCTTGTTCTATCCAAATCCTACTCATTCTTCAAAGTCCAGTACAGGTGTTACCTCCTCCATAATGGTAAGGACCATCCCAGTCTATGGCATGCTTCCATCTCTGAATGCCTTCCCTCCTCTCCTTACTTTGTGCAGACACCATTCACGTGCCTTTCAGTGCTTAGCAATGTCTCTTGTGCCTGGCAAGCATTCGGGAAGCTTTTTCTGGATCCGCTAACTAAAACTGTTTTCCATAGAAATCAGAAATCTATAAATTTCTATAGAATCTTCCTTTGGCAGAAGAAAATAAAAAGATTTTGTTTGACAAAGGGGATATTTTTTGCCCCTTACTTGAAATTGTAACTCTCAGAGCAGGGTCCTGCAAGCTATGGTCTAAGGACCAAATTTGGCCTGTCTCCTGTTTTGTTGTATGGCCCTCAAACTATGAATGGTGTTTATATTTTTTTAATGGTTGAAAAAAATTAAAAGAAGAATAATTTATGGCATGTAAAAATTATATGAAATTCAAATATCAGGGTCTCTAAATAAAATTTTATTGGAGCACAGCTGTCCTCATTTGTTTATGCACTGATTGCTTTTGTGCCACAGTGCCAAAGTTAAGTAGTTGTGACGAACAACGTATGACCACCTGACCCTTTATGGAAAAAGTTTGCTGACCACTGTCTTAAAGGTTAGTGTTTAGTTCAGTTTTTTATTTCACCCAGTGCCCTTTCTGCTTTATGATTACATATGATGCTTGTATTTAATAGACCTTCAAGATATATTACTTATGTCATAAATATTTAGTTAACAGCAGTCAGTCCTATTGAATTTTCATTTACTTAACTCTTTTCTAGCAAATGTTTCTTTTTAAAAATTAGTTTACTAAATTCAAGAAAAGAGAGTCCCAAGTCAAATATACCTGTAACTCATACTCACAATTCTCCATTAATAAGTGAAGTTCATTATTCAGTTAAATTTGATTGCAACTTTATTACTTCACATCAGCAAGGTTCAGCTGATAGGAATAATAATGAGCTTGAATTTACATTTAAATTCCTTTTATTTCACAGTACATCCAAAAATAATTTTGTGTTTCTCTGTGGTGTGCACTAATTAACTTTAAACATGAACAGTGATTTCTTTTGCATTTTCATTTATGCCTTATTACAGAATGTATTAATAAAAAGTATTGAATGAAAACTAAAGACCAGTGAACTTGTAAGTAAACCTGTGTTAATTTTAAAATTAGCATGAATAGGGCTTCCCTGGTGGCACAGTGGTTAAGAATCAGCCTGCCAATGCAGGGGACACAGGTTCAAGCCCTGGTCCTGGAAGATCCCACATGCCGTGGAGCAGCTAAGCCCGTGCGCCACAACTACTGAGCCCACGTGCCACAGCTACTGAAGCCCACGTGCCTGGAGCCCGGGCTCTGCAACAAGAGAAGCCATAGCAATGAGAAGCCCGTGCACCGCAACGAAGAGTAGCCCCTGCTCGCTGCAGCTAGAGAAAGCCGTGTGCAGCAGCGAAGACCCAATGCAGCCAAAGATAAATTTAAAAAAATAAATAAATAAAATTAGCATGAGTAGTAGAAAAGTGTGGCATTTAGAAAGGAACCTGTGACAAGACATCTTGCCAAAATACGGCCACTCTTGCTTTGCTCTGTTAGTGATAAAATATGGCTCTGCCTCCATTCTTTTTTTTTTTCCCCCTGGGTTTAGAATGCAAGTTTTATTTTTATATCCCCATTGAAATAAATATGTTAATCTTTGAAAAATATTCAGTTATATGCCACTAAAATTATCCCTAGAGCCCCCAGTGATAGTCATGCCCCATTCTGGAAAACACTACCATAGGAAATTACTGGAGGTATCCTGGGGAGGTAGGATGAGGCCACTGTTTGTTGAGCAGGGGTCATCTGTGTCCCAAGTAAGCTGCTTGCTGCTGTTCATAATTCTCTGAACCCCAGACCTACCAGCATATTGGATCTTATCTTTCCTGGCTGGCAACACTTTGGTGGTGGCTCCCTGTTCTCTTCTAGATAGAAGAGTAACTGCCTTAACATAACCTACAAGGTCCTTGGGGATACTGGGATAGGCCTACCATGCCCCATCAGGCTGGTGAAGAGAGGGGGACAGGAGACAGGGAGGATCTCCTGGAGGAAGTGACATTTGAGCTGAAGTCTAACCGATTTATGGGAGAGAACTAGCTGATGGTGGTGAAGAACTTTTTTAGGTAGCAGGAACAGCATGTGCAAATTTCCTGAGGCAGGAAGGAACAATGTGCATGTGAGCACCTGAACCAGGCACTAGAGGAAGAGTCAGGGAGAGGAGGGGCCAGACCCTGCCTGCAATCCCTGGAGGCATCACAAGCATTGTGATCTTAATGCTGTGCCTTACAAGGAGCCATTTAGAGCTTCAAGAACGGTGACTTCAGTTACTTGAATAACAAATACTTTTTGAACAGCTACTTCAGGTGGAGCACTGGGGATTTTAATAGAACAAGACTCTCTTGGTCCCTGCCATCAGGAAACTTACATTCTTTTAAAAACAAAAGTTATACATATACATGGTTTAAAGAAATAACAAGTATTATTAGGCTTTCTATGAAAACAGAAGGCAGTCCACTACCTTTTCCCCCTTTTCCACTTTTGCAGTCTGCCTCCATTCTTGATGATTACAAAACAAAACTTGAGCAAATGGGAGATGCAGGAAATCATTAGGGGCTTTTCATATTTTGTTAGTAATAGAAATAATGTATTATATGTTAAAAATCTGAAAGACTTCTGACAGGTGATTGATTGAGCAATTTCTTGGAGCATCAGATATATATAAGGAAAAGTGCAGTTTGAAATGCTTCAGTTTGGTTTGGTACTATCTTGTTTTAGATTATTGGGTTGGGGGCAGGGGGAAGATTCACATCCAAGCAGTATTTCACCAAAACTTATCCTCTGAATTTGTTTTATGTGTCACTTTGCCTGGAAAGTGAAATCTTAAAACACTGATGAGAGCAACTAAAGATATGACTGTCAGTGAGGCACAACCATCGTTAAAATGAAACTGGAAAATGAGCAGTTGGCTGATTTTTGACAGAGCCAACATCTGTTCTAGAAAGATGCACCCTCCCTGGTCTGTTGCTCTGTTCATACAAGATGTTTCTTTTTTTTCTCCCTTCACTCTCTTTTGAATTTATGTTTATTGGTTATTCATCTTTGCAGTGGTACTGGGATACTTCATGCCTTGTCTTGGCTCAGGCAGGGAATGATGGGTTTGGAAAGTCTAACCTAACACAAAGACAAGAAATAGGCAAAGACAATAAGAGTAAAAAAGAATTATGAGATTAAAATTACTTTTCTTAAAATCATTTCTGGTTTTTATCAGGATGAAAAGTATTTTATTGGATACCTGCTGAAGATACGACACTAAGCTACGTGCTTGGTGCATTTGTGGGGGATGGGAATAAACATTCGATTGTTTGGTCCCTCTGATCCCATTCCTATGAACTCTTTTGACAAGGTGCCTGTTATTATTGTGGGGAATATTTATTTCTTTTATATATTCATTTGTAGGGGTCTAGTATATCATTTTGGGTGTAGTTCACAAGTGAAGGGAGTTGGGTCATGGTTCACTTCGGTCTATTTTTTTTTTTTAAGTTGTAAAATATACATAAGATTTACCATTTTAACTAAGTGTATAATTCAGTGTCATTAATAAGCACGTTCACATTGTCGTATAACCATCACCACCATCCATCTCCAGAACTTTTTCACCATCCCAAATTGAAACCGTGTACCCATTAAACAATAACTCTTCATTCTCCCCTCCCCTCTACCCTTGGCAACCATAATTCTACTTACTGTCTCTATGAATTTGGCTCTATAGGTAGTTCATATAAGTGGAATTATACAGTATTTACCTTGATTCTGGCTTATTTCAGTTATATAATGTTTCCAAGTTTTATATACATTGTAGCATGTATCAGGATTTAGTTTCTTTTTAAGACTGAATAATATTCCATTGTATGTATATATTCCATTGTGGTTTTTTAGCTACAGTGTAAACACACCAGTAACCAAATATAAATCTGCACCTAGAGATGGTGACAGGGCACTGTCTTCTTTGAGACAGCCTATTGTTTAGAGACCAGAACAAATGAAACCGTATTAGATTAGGTGGCTTGGTGCCAGCAATGTCTAAGTGTTATTCCAAATGTTAGAGGACATTGTGGAAAGAGAAAAGAAATGAGAGTGAAGTTCACCATGCGATGAAGCTGTGACGATTTCTTAAGAAATCATGTCCTCTTTCCCATATCTCAATGGTGAAACAGTTTTAGAACTAATGCTCATAGATGAACATTATTACTACAAAATAAAAGTAGAAAAACAAGATGTAAGTCAACCAGAATTCCAGTTCAAAGTTTGCGCTCTCAGTTGTAGGTTAAAACATTGATACCAGTTTGTTAAATTGTAGAGGTCTTGCAACTCCTGAGGTGTGTGTGGGGATGATAACCCTATCCCTCTTCCAAGGCCTTTTGTCTGACATTTAGCCCACACCTTTGCAGAGGGGAAGGAGGCCATCTGGACTGGATTACAGACAAGTAAGTAAGTGTGTGTCATAATAGATAATGTTCCAGTGGTGCTACTGAAGGCAGGTTTCCTATGGTCCTGACAGAGGACAAAAATATTTCACGTCTCGTTGTCTAATAAGATGACTTAGTTGAAAATCTAAGATAACATGTGGCAACCTTTCTCTTACCTTCCAAGGAAGCATTTCAAACAGCTGTTTTTTGGACAGCTCTTATTTATATGTATATATGCTCTTGCCGGTGCCTGATGTTGCGAGGGACATCTGATTTGCTCTTTAACTTTTCTTGTTGCTGTTCTCCTGTTGGAAAAGTTGGAGTGGAGGTGGCTGCACCTGATGACCTTTCCTCTTTTCTCACTGTTCTTTTTCTGAATTTGTCACTTGGCACTCTATTCAGCCTCTTTGTGCCCCGCCTCCCTAAAGCCATTTGCCTAGAGACCCCCAGGCTGAGCAGAAATCATCTCTGCTCCTTTCTGCTGACTTGCACTTCCTTTCTCATATATAATACAAAGATCGAACACTTAACCTCCTGTTGCTCTTGTTTGAGGGAATCCCTGAGGGAAGATGACCAAACTGAAAGTAAGAGTGGTAACAGATTTGAATGAGCATTAAGCAGCCTCCTTCTGAGGGAAAGAATTTGTCTGCGGAAATGTTACCTAGATTAGTTCTGAAAGGGCATCTGCCCTTAGGGTTGGTGGTCACAGGCTTAGGGCATTGAAGAGATCCTGCTAGCCAGCAGCCACCTGGGGCAGTTTTTCCCTGGTGAAGCAGTAATATCCATGCCTGAAGGCAGGGCTTTCTCTGGAAGAAATTTTGCAGCAAACTCAACTCCCAGCAGCCCATCTCTGATGCTAATTCTACCTGCTGCTGTGGAAACCAGCAGAGCATGCTGCTGTGTGCTGAGATGAGGTCTGGGTTCTTCAGCCATGTCAGCACAGCCTCTTCTCTTCTGCCTCCTACCTCCACCCACATTTTTTTATTGCTACTTTTTAAAACTGAAAGACTCTGCAGGGAGGGGAAGTCCTTTGGCATTTTGAGTATTGAGGTGCTCAGCAGAACTGCCTGGCATCCTGTTTGTATATAGCAGTTTTAATTCACTCTCTGATAGGTCATTTGGCCTTACCAGCAGAGTCTTAAACTTGATAATCCTCACGTCAGCAGTGAGGCTCAGGCCAAACATCCAAAAGTGCAACCCTGCGTAATTATTTGAAGGAGGTTTTAAAGCTTTCATTCCCTGGCTGTTTGGCTTCTGCCTGGCGCCTCTTCAGGTCAGGCCTATAACATTCCTCGTGCTCTGCAGCTGGGAGAGGCAGGTGGTTTGGGAGAGCAGAATCAAAGAGGGAAGTTCACGTTCCCATTCTGTGTGAGCAGCTTGATAACATTCCTATGCCACTGCAGTCAGTGGGGAGACTTGGGCTCTGGTGACATGCAAGCTTTTTGGTACTGTTTTAATGGAGATGCCCAAAGCAGGAGTGATGTGCTGATAGGTTGAAAAAATCGTAGCTGATCCACTGATTACATTCTTCTTGCTCTTTCCTTTTAGAGGTAATTGATGATAAGAATTACTCCTCCCACAGACTGGCCTTGACTTGCTCCCTTGGTCTGAGGTGCCCCCGGCCTTTTGGAAGTACATTATGTCCTATTTTTATTGGCTGTTATTAGCTATCATTATTGGCTCTCTCACCACTGATCACTGCAGTTTGAGGTTTCAGATTAGATGTGGTATCTCAGGCGGAGTTAGGGCTGTACTTGGAGATGACTCTAGGCTAGTAACCACCTAACAATCACATTGTCTTTTATTCTGAAGTAGATATTTCTATTCTATTCTTTAAAAATATAGCCCTGTGAAACCAGTTGATGACTGCAGAGACTGTAAGCTATCAGAGTTCCTTCTAGACCTTTTCTTTTTT
The DNA here is from genome assembly GCF_002837175.3 of Physeter macrocephalus. Lineage (NCBI taxonomy): Eukaryota > Metazoa > Chordata > Mammalia > Artiodactyla > Physeteridae > Physeter > Physeter macrocephalus. The sequence goes on along the minus strand of NC_041233.1, from coordinate 23,784,231 downwards.
TCTTTTAAGGAAGCTGCTTTTTATCCTGTAATGATGCATTGGACGTTGTAGTTGGTGAGTGACAATAATAGAGCTCAAAATTCCATCTGATAATTTATCTTCCTGTAACTGCAGAATATCCTTGTAAGGTAAGGTATTGTCCCTGTTTAAAGATGGAGAAATTCAGGGAGAGAGTAGCTCTGTGGTTATTGATAGGAAAGCATTGAAGTCTAGTTTGCCCTAAGAACTGTTTTGATCTCTCTCTTCAATAGAAAAGAAGCTTCTACCTTTGGTTTCCAGGTGAAGTTGGGTATGTTTATGTATGCCTAGAGGGACATGGCTTACCTTAGTGTGAATAGGCTCCATTGTGTTCTTTTGTGATGATTTAGAAAGAATCAATGTGAGTGCAGCCTGTATAAATATTTTTCAAGTAGATGGAAGGTGTTTTTGACCTGATGTGTTAGATCACCATTTTCCTTCTTGTCTCTTCACATCTCTCATATTTGCTCTCTTCAAGAGTAATCTTGCACATAGCCAGAAGAAAAATGCAAGGTACGGGAAGGCTTGAGAATTTGAATTGCCTGGTACCTTGGCAGAAACTCAGAATCATTTTTTTAGGTTTGGGGAATTTTAACAAACAAAACTTACCTGTGGGAAAAGAAAAAACTTACTTGTGATCCTAATTCTAAGTGACATTGGCAATATGACATATGAAGAGCTGTGATAGTTTTCAAATCTATTATATTTTTAGTCTGTTGTCCATATCTTTCTGTTTACTACCTAAAGTCTTACCATTTTTGTACCTGGAGGTACAATTTCGTGAAGAATGCTTCTGAAATATACCATTATTTGTTTTGTTGTTTTTCAATTAGAATTTTCCAAGGGCTGTGATTATAGTTTTTTCACATTACTTGTCTTTCTTGGCCACAAAACCAAGTGGATGCTTCCTTTGCTGTCTGATTGCATATGCATAGCCCAAGGATGGGACTTCTTCCCCACTTGGCATTCTTTGGTACAGATTTGTTATTCAGATTGTGAGACAAATGCACACTGCCATGTGGACATGGCCTTCTGCTGGCCTGTGTTCTAGGCCTGGTCCCAGGAACTCTTAAATTTATATCACATTGTTAGTGGTCCTAGCCTGTCTCTGTTTCTTATCTTTTAAATGGGGATAATAATGCTGAGCTCTGGTTTATGTCACAGTGATTTTTTGAAGGGTTAATGAGCTGGGCTTTGTGAGATACTTTTTAGATCCTTAGATGAAAGGTGTTATTTGGCCTCAGCAAGGCTTCCTGTGGGAGTGCCTTCCAAAGGGCTCAAAGTGCTTGTCAGACTGTCTTCCATTCATCCTCATACCATCCCTGGTAGGGAGGTAGGTGGGGGAGCATTATTATTAAGTACAAAATAGTGTTATTACTGTTACTTTTATCTGTAAACAGGGGGTAATTGTGAGAAATAGAAGTTGGTAAAACAGATTATAGAAGAAAAACACTGGGAAAACTTCAAAGTAGGGTGCATTTGCCATTCCTGTTTACTTTAGGTTTCAGAAGTCTAATTGCCATACATGAAAACAATAGAAATCATCCCTTCTTGGGGGAGAAACAGGACCCGCCTGCATCCTTCTAAATCCTTGCATTAATTGAACACCAGTACTTACTTTCATTTGTACCAGATTATGTACTAAGGGTTAGTTTAACTTGCACATACCAGGAATGACTATAAATTTCATAGGACTTAACATTAAAAAAAAATTGTATAAGGACCTCCGTGGTGGTGCAGTGGGAAGATCCAACATGCCACGGAGCAACTAAGCGCATGCGCCGCAGCTATTGAGCCTGCGCTCTAGAGCCCGCAAGCCACAACTACTGAAGCCCGCGCGCCTAGAGCCCGTGCTCTGCAAGAAGAGAAGCCACCGCAGTGAGAAGCCCATGCACCGCAATGAAGAGTAGCCCCTGCTCACTGCAACTAGAGAAAGCCTGCGCGCGGCAATGAAGACCCAGTGCAGCCAAAAATAAATAAAATTTTTAAAAAACTGTATAGTTGATTTACAATATTAGTTTCAGGTGTACAGCAGAGTGATTCAGTATTTTTATAGATTATGCTCCATTTAAAGTTATTTTAGGACTTCCCTGGTGGTCCAGTGGTTGAGACTCCGTGCTTACACTGCAGGGGGTGTGGATTTGATCCCTGTTGGGGGAACTAAGGTCCCACATGCCACATGGTGCGGCCAAAAAAAAAAAGTTATTTCAAAGTAATGGCTGTAATTCCCTGTGCTGTACAATGTATCCTTTTTGCTTATCTGTTTTATACATAGTATTTTGTGTCTCTTAATCTCATACCCCTATCTTGCCCCTCCCCCCTTCCCTCTCCTCACTGATGTCCACTAGTTTGTTTTCTATATCTGTGAGTCTGTTTCTGTTTTGCTATATACATTCATTTCTTTTATTTTTTAGATTTTACATATAAGTGATAACATATATTTGTCTTTTTCTGTCTGACTTATTTAACTAAGCATAATACTCTCTAGGTCCATCCATATTGTTGCAAATGACAGAATTTCATTCTTTTTTATGGCACAGTAATATTCCTGTATATACCCCACACACACACTCACACACACACACACACACACACAAATATATGTATATACCACATTCTTTATTCATTCATCTGCTGATAGATACTGAGTTTGCTTCCATATCTTGGCTATGATGTAATAGTGCTGCTATGAACATTAAGGTACATGTATCTTTCTGAATTAGTGTTTTTAAATTTTGGGGGGATATATACCCAGGAGTGGAATGGCTGGATCATATGGTAACTCTATTTTAGTTTTATAAGGAACCTCCATACTGTTTTCCATAGTGGCTGCACCAGTTTACAGGGGGGTTCCCTTGTAGGGGGGGCGGGTCCCTTGTAGGGGGGTTCCCTTTTCTCCACATCTTCATCAACATTTGTTATTTGTAGACTTTTTGATGGTAGCCATTCTGACAAGTGTGAGGTGTTATCTCATTGTTGTTTTGATTTGCATTTGCCTGATAATTAACGTTGAACATCTTTTCATGTGTCTTTTAGCCATCTGTATATCTTTGGAAAAATGTCTGTTCAGGTCTTCTGCCCATTTTTTAATTGGGTTGTTTTTTTGTTATTGAATTGTATGAGCTGTTTGTATATTTTGGCTATTAACCCCTTGTCAGCCATATCATTTGCAAATATTTTCTCCCATTCATTGGGTTGTCTTTTCATTTTGTCACTGGTTTCCTTTGCTGTGCAAAAGCTCTTAAATTTAATTAGATCCCATTTGTTCATTTTTGCTTTTATTTCTTTTGCCAGGACTTACATATTTTGAATCTTCATTTTCGACTTCAAAACTGAATTTCCTCTTTTTGAAGTCAAATCAGATAGCAAATAGTTCACTGAGGCCACCCAGCACAAGAAATAGATTTTCTTAAAGGAGAGATCTTTGAAGAGAGTGACCACTACTTTGTCTAAGATTGAAGAAAGAGAGAGAGCCTCATTTGGGAAGCCCAATGGACAGGGATCCCCAACATGTCTGTCATTATGCTGTTGAGGATTGACCATTCATTCAGTTTTGTAGCTTGAGGTCACAGATGTTAGGAGGTTCCTCTTTACTCTCCTCCCCACCTCTCGCTGAGATTTTGATGCTCATCTTTACAGCCTAGTCACGTGGAATTATTTCTGGTCTTGTTGTGTCATAGAACCTGAGAGGAAGGAGTAGGAGGTCTGAAATGAATGCAAGGGAAAATGACCACAGTTAGCCCTTAAATCTTGCTTCTTGTTTTCTTTCATTGTATACCACTACACTATCAGAAATCAATAATTTCTTCTGTGTTCTCCCTAGGAAACAAACATGTACAAACTAAAAATGGTAGGCTTCACAGATCATGTGAGGAAGGGACAGCAGGATGGTTAGATCTTTGTCTTGAGATTCTGTCAGGGAAGCTTTGGTTTTGATCAACAACCTTTCATCTTGGTGGTCCACATTTGTCTTTTTACTTGGTAATAGGAAAATTTTGTTTAATTTTCTGAAGATAACTGTGAGTAGTCAATAAAGGATAGCAGCTGTATGCTTAACAGTTTTCAAATGTCATACTTACACTTACTTGGGTTTTAAATTTTCTTAAATTGTCCAAATCAGTACTTATTACTTACAAGTGATATCACAAATATTGGCAGTCTTAAATTCTATGTTTGTTTCCTTATCAAATATTTGTAGTTTTGTGCAGCTGTTCATTGTTTTGTTCCTTTACGACAGGCTTTAAAAAATGCTGGCTTCCAACACAACAGGGTGTGTGCGTCAGAGAGAAATGTTTTCAGAAAGAAAAAGGTTTAGGTTTCAAAATCCCCAAGGAATTGTTATAAAACAACAGTGAGGGGGAAAAACTCAATATGATTTAAATACCTTGCCATGGTTCTTTTTTAATTTAAATTTTTCCTGTTAGGTCTTTTATTTTCTAAACAATAGACCACTTTGCTCTTCTTGAACTACTTTAGCCTATAAAGAGCAACCATGTTTCTTTTTTCTTTTTTTGAACTTGTAGTTTAAGCTTTTTCCTCTTCTCTATTCAGGTACCTAATTAAATGGAGCCATTTAGTTGATTTGTGCTTATTTTCATCCAGAATTCAATTAAAATTCTTCTAGCTGAACTAGAGCCATCTGATTCTTAAACGAGGTCCAGGATAAGAAGTGACAATGAAAGTAGGAATAACAAGGAAAAAATATGTTCATTTCAGTCTTTGGGAGTTTTGTGAGTCAAGCTTAATCTCTGTGGTTTAACAGGACCAGGTTTTAAGGGGCATCACCCACAAGGAGAGGCTGTAGAGTACAGAGGTTAAAGAGTTCAGACTTCAGAGTTAGGCTACCTGGGTTTGAATCTTTTTTTCTGTTTATTTAAGTATAGTTGATATACAGTGTTGTGTTAGTTTCAGGTGTACAGCAAAGTGATTCAGTTATACATACATATATATCTTTTTTTTTTCAGATTCTTTTCTCTTGTAGGTTATCACACAATATCCAGTGTAGTTCCCTGTGCTATACAGTAGGTCCTTGTTGGCTATCTATTTTGTGTATAATAGTGTATATATGTTAATCCCAAACTCCTAATTTATCCCTCTCCCCCCTTTCCCCTTTGGTAATCATAAATTTGTTTTCTATGTCTGTGGGTCTATTTCTGTTTTGTATATAGGTTCTGGGTTTGAATCTTAATTTCCTTTTTTTTTTTCTTTTCCAGCTTTATGAATGTCAATTTTCCACTGTTTACTTGCTATGTATTTTTGGGCAAGTTACTTTAGCCTTTTAAATTTCAGGTTCAACCCTAAAATGGGGGTTAATAATAGTATCTACTTCTTGGGGTTGTGAGGAGGCAGTCAGATAATCACATAGAGCCCGAAGTATAATGCCTGGCATGCATGCTTGCTCAGTAGACTTTAGCTCTTATGATCTTTACTTCATTAGTATTGTTGTCAACATAAATATTTGTTGTTCACCTTGATTTTTTAATATATAACAATATTGGCATTAGGTAACTTTGTTTTAAAAATCTGTTATGATATATTTGAGTTTATAAAAATTTAAATTGATGTGGTAAAAATCACCATAAGTGAAGTCAAATGACAAATTGGGGGAAAATATATTTGCAATTCATCACACAAAGAGTTCATTTCCCTAATACATAGAGAACTACTACTCAATTTAAAAAATAGTTGTAAAGTTTTTGTGGTGATGTGCTTCCACTTTAACTGTGCTACGGATTTCATGTCTTTAATATATATTCTCAGAGCATAGCAGGCCACCCCTTGGTTGGAGAAGGGCTTGAGACACACAGCTAGAGACACAGAATGAGTGTGTAAACAGATCTGAATTTTTTTTTGTTTTTCCCCATAAAATAGCTCCCACTCAGAAATGTTCTGTCGCTATCAATGGTACCCTCACATATCCCTTTACCCTGTCATCCATGACTTTTCTCATCTTCTTTTTGTATCTCCTTCCTCTCATCCAGAAAATCAGAGTCTGTTCTGTGTTTCATTCATAGTATTTCACATCTGCTCCAATCTTTCCAGGCCCACTACTACTATTTTTAGTCAATAGACACTCAGTATCTCACAGTTTAACTGCTACCCTGGTCTCCTTTTCTTTCTTCTCTTGTTCCTTTCTCCAGTCAGCACAATCAATATGCCACACCCAGATTAATTTCCCTTCGTTTTCATCTTGGGCCACCAGCTTACTCAGAAGCCTTCAGTGGTTCCCCACCCTCTAGAATGAAGTCTAACTTCTGAACCTGACCCTCAGGGCCCCCCTTAATCTGATTTTCCCTCCTTATGTCTCTAGCCTTAGTCTTCTCACTGCTTCTCTTTAGGAACCCACCATTACATCTAACCTGGTCTACTTGACCCTCCATACCCATTTTTGCCTTCATGCTGCCCTCCCTCCTCCTCGTCACTAAGTCTTAGACTTGCTACAAGGCCCAGCTCAGTTTCTGACTCTTCCAGATGGCTTTTCTAGATGCCCCACCCCTCTACATCCATTGTTTTCTTACTTCCCGCTGCATTTATTAATTGCCTGTACCTCTCCTCCCACACTTAACCTTTGCCACCTATATTGTTTTAGGTAAACTTTAATTGAATACATAATACAGTAACTTTTCACAAGGTAAACATACCCAGTGTCATCAACATGCCTCTCTTCTGACACATACCCCATCTCCCTAACCAGATGGCAGTTGCCTGGGAGACAACACCACATCATATGCCTCTTTACGTGAAAATGCACACTATCAGGTACTCAGTGACATTCTAGATCAGAAATTTGAGCTAAGACTAGGCTTTGACAAATAAGAAGCACATAGAAATTTAAAGGAATATGTGAAATTTCCATTACTAATAACTATAAATTCTTCCTTCACAAATAGTTACAGTTGAAGTTACATTAGAGGTAATACCATTGGGTAAGTCTTGTTCAAAGATTCCTAGGTGGTAATCTATAAATGAGATTTTTATATCCATCTAAACAAGGCCATGTTATAGTTTTCTCTTTGCCTACACGAAGTACACAGACATCTCCAACATTCGATTTTGTTGTCATTTTATCCAACAAATGCTTATTGATCATATGCATAGATACAGCATATAGTGGGATTCAGCTTTGAAGAACATAAAAGATCTTCCTTATGTAGAGCTTATATTTTAACAAGTCACCAGAAGTAATTGGCAGAACTAAAAGAGAAGCTTAAGACTAAAGATAAAAGAATGACTAAACAATAAAATAACTATGAAAAATTGTTACTAAAGCATCATAAACAGAGAGAACAAGAACATGGGGACAGGAAAGGCTAAAATGAAGCTTGGCCTTGCACTAGGGACTTTGGATAAGAAATCCATTTGATTATGATGTTATCAAAAGGTGCAGAAGAAGATGGCAGCCTATGAAGGTAGAACAAGGACAGGTTAAGAAGAGCAGAGAGATGTTGTAAACATCTTAGGAAATATTTACTTTTCAGGAGTGCTTTACAGTTTACAAGGAAGGTACTTTGACTTGTTCATCTTATTGAGTCTTTACCCATTCTGATCTTGTACCATGGGTGGTATCATCTGTCCGCAGCCACCCAGCTCCCACGTGCCTGTCATAAGTTTAGACTGACTTCAGTCTTTCCACCTGCTGCTCTTGTCTTAGAGGAGCACGAGAATTTGTGTTCAGTCTTCTCTTAATTTGTGTAATTACTGCATTGAAATCACATCCCAGCTAACTTCATTATCACCGTATTTACTCTTTGCTTCAAACCTAAAGCATGAGAAATCTCCCTGGCAAATCATGCCATCTGGAGGTTATAAGTATTTAAAAGGCAAAGTGAAGTCAGAGGTAAGTACTTTCCAGCTCCTAGCTGTGGTGTCTCCATCACTTGGAAGCGTAGGTACAAAGAGAAGAACCATGGACTGCTAATCCCTAAAAACTAACTTGTTGAAAGTATTATGAGTTCCCTTTTAGTTTTGTTTTGCCTTGTCTTTTATTGCCCCTTTGGTTATGTCTTCTTTGTACCTAGAAGGCTTCAGTTTGTAAAGCTGTAAATCTGTCAGTCTTGTTGGCATGGCTTTCACTTCAAATTAACGTTCAGCAAAGGGATTAGCCGATAAACATTTCGGGCTGTATTTCTTTACACAAAAGGGTGGATATGGTTTGAACAGGCTGCTGAAGCCAGGAAGAGAAGTTAATTGTGTAAATCAATGCAGGCAAGAGCTGATCACCTTTCTGAAAGACAAGACAGTGCAGCACACAACCTCTAAATAGATCTTTGGGGTCAAGTTGATGTCATGTTGAAGAATCAGTATTTACTGGGCTTTATAAAGTTAGACTTTAAATGAACCCTGGCCATTTCGCTAGGCCATTAATTGCAGGAAGAGGAAAGGTGACAGTGGCTGAAGTCCGTGGCTATAGAGATACTATAAAAATAATTGAAGAGACAAGACAGTCACTTGCTAATGTGCAAAGGTCTCAACTTTAGGTTCTACTCAAGCATTGTTGGTTCACGTACTGAAAGGCTTTCTCAGGATTGTGCTGACATTTTAAGAAAGAGCAACTCTTCCATCCTAACAGAAGAAGGTCAGCCCTTTACTCTTTGACACTCCTTATCTAAGCAGTGTGGCTTAATTTTCCTCAACGAATTCTGATGTCATTTTGCATTCTGCCTTGTAAATGTGCTAATCACAAGAGCAGGTCTTTCTCAGAGTGTGGCTCATCCCTCCCTCTGACAAAGTTGAAAGCTTTTAAAATAAAGAATTGTAGTAAAGAGCATTTACTTTAGGATGCTGGCTTGAATCCAAAGTCTAATGAAAGGTTTTTGATAAATATTATCATTTGTACTTGTTATATCATTCAATAGAAGTGTTCCTCTGGCTGTTTTGTGTGCAAAAGTGTTCTGTACTCCTTGATGGGTTATCAGAATTATTTGTAGGGCAGGAACCTTATCTTCTGTTTATTTTAGTCACTGTTTCTAATAAATGTTGTTGAGGAGGTGGGGGAATATATTATATCAAATTTTATCCTGGTTGTAACAAAACTAACATCCTGCGTGGTCAGTAACTGAAAGTCATAGAAGCAGCTTTGTTAGGCCCTGTGGATCAGGGTATGGCCCTAGGATGTTTGTTACAAGTTCCTGGTCATATCTGCTCAATAGATACATTTTGGAGTTGACTCCTCAGACCTCTTTCTCTAGTGCATTTTGTCAGAGGAGGCTTTTCAATTAATCAACGAAGAGCTGCTGTTCTTTTTCTCACTCCCGCTCCTGTCCCTCCTCTCCAGGATCATTTTTCAAAATAAATACTGAAAAGAAAGCACAGGAGGTTTGTCGGGATTGTTGTGGTGTTTTTACAAGAGAATCTGATGTTTAATATTTTCATCTATGATTTTCTTTGGATATTCACTTTGAGTTTTTATTCTTCCTTTTCAGCTATTTGAGAACTTCTGCTTTGGTACCCTAAAGCTCAATTCAATTCACATCTCTCAGAGGTTCACAGTAGACAGCTTTGGAAACTATGCCTCCTGTGGACAAATTGACTTCTCCTGAGGTGGATCTTGGAAAACACTGGAAATTGAACATCCTCACAAGGTGCTGAGGGAAAGTATCATCATTTTAATTGCCAAGGAGGGATGTGGAAATTGGGTGATAATTTTCCTGGGTGGTTCTCCAAGGATACCATGGTGTCTAATGGTGGTCCACAGTCATCGCACTGTCAGCGAGATGGTTGTGAGCACAGGGAGAACATTAACCCTTAGCTTGTTCATCTTTCACAGGGTCTACCTCTCTTTCCAAAGCTCTTCTCTGAAAATGTACCTCTGAAGCCCAGTGGAGCTCAGATTTGCATTATTTCTTATATACCTACTGATTTTGCCTCAGCCATTAAACTCTTATATTAATACTTTGAAAGAGAATTACAGATGTGTGATCTTATTAATCTCTCCACCTAGATAATATCTATAGATTGTAGAAGGTTTGTATTTTTTCCTTCCCCCTTTTAATCAATACCCAGAATTTGTTTTTTATTGTGGTAAAAAACACATAACCTAAAATTTACCATCTTAAGCCATTTTCAAATATACAGTTCGGTAGTGTTAGGTATATTCATATTGTTGTGAAATAGCTCTAGAACTTCTTCGTCTTGCAAATCTGAAACTCTGTACCCATTTAAGCAACTCTTCTTGCCCCCCACCCCCCCAGGCCCTTGGCAACCACCATTCTGCTTTCTCTTTCTATGGATTTGACTACTTGAGATACCTCATATAAGTGGAATCATACAGTATTTGTCTTTTTGTGACTGGCTTATTCTACTTAGCATAATGTCCTCAAGGTTCATCCATTTTGTAGCATGTGTCAGGACTTCCTTCCTTTTTAAGGCTGAGTAATATTCCATCCGATGTATATACATACTCACCCCTCGGTTTCCTTTGGTTTCAGTACTTCCCTTGGTATCTGTGGATTCTCAAGTCCCTTATATAAAATGGCATAATATTTGCATATAACCTATGCATACCCTCCTGTATACTTTAAATCATCTCAAGTTATTTATAATACCAAACACAATGTAAATGCCATGTAAATATTTGCCGGCACACAATAAATTCAAGTTTTCCTTTCTGTAACTTTCTGTAATTTTTTTTCCAAATAGTTTTGGTCTGCAGTTGGTTGACTCCACGGATGTGGAACCCATGGATATGGAGGGCTGACTGAACCACATTTTGTTCATCCAGTCTTCCATCGATGGACACTTGGATTCCTTCCACTTCTTGGCTGTTGTGAATAATGCCCTATGAACATGTGTGTACAAATATCTGAGACCCTGCTTTCAATTCCTTTACTACTTAGAATTTAAACTTTAGCAAAATAACTGGTAAAGTTTTTACCTTTTACTTTTATCTGTCCTTTTTCTTCTGAAGTTGGTACCTTTTATATTTCTTAGATTCCTGTTCCTTCACCCTACCCTAACCCTCGCCTTCCCATGCCACTGATGGAGCTGCAGTATTGTAGCTCTTTTCTGTTTACTTCTCAGGGCAGCAGCAATCAAAACAATGGTGATACCAGCAGGACTATGCAGAGTTCCCTGGGAGAGTGTCAGCCACAGAAGGCACTCACTCCTTCCTTGCTGCAGACCAGCAAAGGGAGGGAGCTCCCAGCACAGGTTTGCCCCACCCATCAGTCCTGCCACACTCTCTGCTGGGGAGCTCCAGCCTCACTGTTACCTCTCATCTCTACCCCCTCACAGCCTTTCTCCCTCCATGGCCTCTCTCTTTCCTTCATTCCTTAGTCTTAATCTTGATTCTTACTTTCTATTTGAGAAGTATGATTCTGAATCCCGTGTGTTAATAAGGCCACAACATGGTAAGGGCTGTGTATAACACTCAGAGATTTGTTATCAATGTGACTGCACAGATGATTTGTGAATAAATGAATTTCTAAAGTAACTGTGTTTTTCTTTTAGTATTATTATATAGTTTCAGTTTGACCCCCTTAGTCAGTGTGTGTTGGGATACATTGCTGCCATCACTTACTCAATAGCATAGCATATTTTTCATCCAGGAGTTACGTATTGCTGCCTGCAGGGTTGGTTTTTCCCAAAAAAGCTTTCTACTGGTAATATTCATTTTTTAATTTAAGTTGAGCTTTTACCTCACTCACCTCTGATTGTTAAATGGCATATGGGAATGAGTGCTCCCAGAGGTAGTATTGAATAGCAGAGTCGACTGAAATTCAGTGCCCTCATCTCTTCTTGGTCCCGCTTCTGTCTTACTGATTTCTTTCTGACAGCTGCCATTGGGTAACCTTGACCAGGAAGTAAAGATGTCTTCTTTTGAGTATCAGAGGTATGACTTACGTTTTTAGGAAAAAAATTTTTGTCTTTGGAAAATGTAACTTTATATATCAAATGCTAAATTCTTAACAGAATTAGAAATTCTGTTATTTAGTATTTAGAGGTAACTCTGCATTTAATGACTTATCATACTGTTAAGTAATTTTTCACAAGTTATTTGTCTTTTTCACTCTCATTCTCTCATGCTTGTAAAGTGGAGTTTTCCAGCAGCTATGTGATATGGTGACATCATCATTCTGATGGTTAATAGAGTGTGTGCTTATGTATTTTTGTTTGTTTTGTAAGTTTGTAGGTACTGGTAGAATTGGAAAAAAAATTTTATGTTTTAAGTTTTCTTTCTAGAAGCCAGTAGACAAATTTTTGAGACAATGTAGCTCTAAAGAAAGTACACTTTAAATTACTGTTGTAGAAGGGGGAGTAGCAGGTAGTTTTGATGTAGACCTTTTAGAGAAGAGCGACAGTGTTAGAGAGCAAATAATTTTTGATGGAGCTAAAAGAATTTTTCAAGATTCCAGGTCCCCTTTCACCAAACTGTAATGGGGTCAAGGATGGAGGATTTACTTCTGTGCTTATAATCCAGTCTCCCTTAGTATTACCACTTTGCAGTTCATTCTGCACTGAAACAGAGTTAAATTGCACCTAACATCGCTCCAGTTGGCTTTTGAGGCACTGAATTCACCCTCAACTCCTCTAAGAGGAGAAGGGGAAAAAAATCTCTCACCATGATTATTACACAAGATCTATGTTATTATATAAGGAACTTTGTTATGGAGAATAATATTGGTGTTTTTTTGAAGGGGCACAATGAGTTACCCCCAAATGAACTCCATACCCTTGGTAGAAACATGATAAATGTTTCTTATAATGGTTATTTACTTATTTTTGGCTGTGTTGGGTCTTCATTGCTCCATGTGGGATTTTCTCTAGTTGCAGCGAGTGGGAGCTACTTTTCGTTGCAGTGCACGGGCTTCTCATTGTGGTGGCTTCTCTTGTTGCAGAGCATGGGCTCTAAGGCGCGCGGGCTTCAGTAGTTGCAGCACCCGACTCAGTAGTTGTGGCACACGGGCCCCAGAGCGTGTGGGCTTCAGTAGTTGCAGTGCGTTGGCTCAGTAGTTGCGGTGTGCAGGCTTCAGTAGTTGTGGCGTGCGGGCTCAGTAGTTGCAGCTCGTGGGCTCTAGAGTGCAGACTCAGTAGTTGTGGTGCACGTGCTTAGTTGCCCCATGTCATGTGGTATCTTCCCGGACCAGGGTTTGAACCTGTGTCCCCTGCATTGGCAGATTCTTAACCACTGGACCACCAGGGAAGTCCTATAATGGTTATTTTTTAAGTGAACTTGAGTTTACTAAATTGGACACGGATGAGAATCCAGCTTCATAATGACACAAAGCTTGGTTCAGGTTTGCTCTTGCACTGTGCGCTTTACCTGGTGCCAGAGAGAACCTGATGGTACCAGAGGGGTATTGAGTTAAGGAACACCCTCAGATTCTGTCTTGATGCTTACAGGAAAATGGATAGCAAAACCCAAGGATGCTATAGGTGAGAAAAGGGGCTGCTGTCGTGGTTGTTTATCAGTAACTTTTTTGTTGTTATTAATAAAATGATCTCTCAAACAAAGGTAAAATAAGACTACTGTGTGAAAAATCATCAAGCTATCTACTTTGTCTTATGCTTTTTCCAGTGTTATGCTTCAATTTAAATATTTGTTTAAAAAAATTTCCTCATCCAGGGGCTTCCCTGGTGGCGCGGTGGTTGCGCGTCCGCCTGCCGATGCAGGGGAACCGGGTTCGCGCCCCGGTCTGGGAGGATCCCACGTGCC
>NC_041233.1:23759360-23769415 GCF_002837175.3 Physeter macrocephalus | reverse complement strand
CTGCTGAGCCTGCGCGTCCGGAGCCTGTGCTCTGCAACGGGAGAGGCCACAAAAATGAGAGGCCCGTGTACCACAAAAAAAAAAAAAAAAAAAAAAAAAAAAGAACTGTCTGGAACCATTAAAGAGATCCCAGGGACTGCCCAGTCTGTGGACTGCAATGTTGATGGCTGCCACCCTCATGACATCATGGAGGACATCAACAGTGGTGCAGTGGAATGCCCAGCTAGTGAAGGGGACAGCAAAGGAAAATATTTCAATAAAGGATCATTTGACAACCAAAAAAGAAAAACATCAGATATGTGCATGCACAGAGGAAAGACCATGTATGACAGTAAGAAGGCAGCCATCTGCAAGCCAGGAGGAGACAGGAGAAACCAAGTCTACCAACACCTTTTTCTTCTTTTTTTTTTTGGCCGTGCTTTGCTGCTTGTGGGATCTTAGTTCCCTGACCAGGGATTGAACCCAGGCCCTCGGCAGTGAAAGCAGGGAGTCTTAACCACTGAACCACCAGGGAATTCCCAAGTCTGCCAACACTTTAATCTTGGACTTCTAGCCTCCAGAATTTATTGAGAAAATAAATGCTGTTGTTTAAGCCACCTAGTCTTTTGTATTTTGTTATGGCAGCCCTAACAAACTAATACACTTGCTATAATGCAGAAGGTAATCTACCTTTCTTCTTTTGAGCCAGGCATTAAAGAGATTCACCAAAGTGTAAAACAGTAACAATACTACTCTTATTAATTTGTTGTGTGTGGGGGTGGGGAATATAATTTTTTTCATAAAATATGTTATTTTGTTAATATGGGTTTGGTATCATTATTTTTAAATACACTTTTTTAATTAAGTTTTTTTTGAAAGATTTTTTAGAGTAGTTTTAGGTTCACAGAAAAATTGAGAGGCAGGCTTAGTTTTATTTTCAAGTACAGTATATCATTGTCTATACTGTGTATCTCACATAAACAAAAACAAAAGTTCTTTGGGGTCCTCAGTAATCTTTCAGTGTACAGGACTCCTGAGACCAGAAAGTTTGAGAATTGCTGCACTATACTGTCACTTCCTTCCAAATGGGATCAAGTGATACATGGTTTTCTATAATGAGCTTTTCTTACCCAGTAATATGTAGTAGATCATATTAGTTTTCAGTAGATACAGATCTACATTATTTTTAATGTCTGTACCATAGCCTGTTGTATGTATTATAATTTAACTAGTTGATCCGTAACTAATGGACCTTGACTTGGTTTCCAGGTTTGGCTATTATAAATAATTCTGGATTGAACATCTTTGTGTGTTTGTCTTTTTATTTCTGTGAGGTCATCTAGAAATGAGATTAAATGGTTTTAAAGATGTGGTTAAATTTAAGTTTCTTATTTGGAAACTGAGGTTCCTTCCTCCATTTTGTATTGCTAAATATTAAATACAAACAGAAGAAAAGCATGAAACATATGTACCATTTATCAGTTACACCCAGCAGCTCTGGGACCCTTTCGTTTGAAAAGGCTGACCTGCCAGTAAGTCCCTCAAAATTTAGGAAAACCTTTTCTTCTTTCTTTTTTTTTTTTTTGGCCTCTCACTGTTGTGGCCTCTCCCGTTGCGGAGCACAGGCTCCGGACGCACAGGCCCAGCGGCCATGGCTCACGGACCCAGCCGCGGACGCTCTGCGGCATGTGGGATCCTCCCGGACCAGGGCAGGAACCCGCGTACCCCGCATTGGCAGGCGGACTCCCAACCACCGCCACCAGGGAAGCCCCCTTTTCTTCCTTATAAACAATAGTTATTGTCCATTTTCTACAGCTTTTTTCTCCCTCATCTGGAAATTTGGATTTTCCCTCCTAAATAGCTTTACTATTGGATTAACTAACAGTCCTGGACTGTTATTGATTTGCTTTAAGCCCAGGGCTAATATGACCCAGCTTGAAGGTGCTACAGAAGGCAGGTCCCATTGGAGGAGTGTGGGAAACATTTTGACCTTCAGGGGTCTGGAAAGAGCTATTGTCTTATTGATGGGCATCTTGTTAGTGCCTTTCCAAACTCTTTATTGGGCAACTGTAGTAATTTCAGAAGACCAGGGACTTCATAAGATAGTATTAGAATGGGAAAGCTATGACATCTAGGATCTACCTCCTCAATGTCTTGGAGACATGTAATTAGGTTTGCTAAAAGACGAGGATTGAAATGGAAAAAGTTGGCAAATGTTAGTACGTATTCCTTTTCGTTGCAGTGCACGGGCTTCTCATTGTGGTGGCTTCTCTTGTTGCAGAGCATGGGCTCTAAGGCGCGCGGGCTTCAGTAGTTGCAGCACCCGACTCAGTAGTTGTGGCACACGGGCCCCAGAGCGTGTGGGCTTCAGTAGTTGCAGTGCGTTGGCTCAGTAGTTGCGGTGTGCAGGCTTCAGTAGTTGTGGCGTGCGGGCTCAGTAGTTGCAGCTCGTGGGCTCTAGAGTGCAGACTCAGTAGTTGTGGTGCACGTGCTTAGTTGCCCCATGTCATGTGGTATCTTCCCGGACCAGGGTTTGAACCTGTGTCCCCTGCATTGGCAGATTCTTAACCACTGGACCACCAGGGAAGTCCTATAATGGTTATTTTTTAAGTGAACTTGAGTTTACTAAATTGGACACGGATGAGAATCCAGCTTCATAATGACACAAAGCTTGGTTCAGGTTTGCTCTTGCACTGTGCGCTTTACCTGGTGCCAGAGAGAACCTGATGGTACCAGAGGGGTATTGAGTTAAGGAACACCCTCAGATTCTGTCTTGATGCTTACAGGAAAATGGATAGCAAAACCCAAGGATGCTATAGGTGAGAAAAGGGGCTGCTGTCGTGGTTGTTTATCAGTAACTTTTTTGTTGTTATTAATAAAATGATCTCTCAAACAAAGGTAAAATAAGACTACTGTGTGAAAAATCATCAAGCTATCTACTTTGTCTTATGCTTTTTCCAGTGTTATGCTTCAATTTAAATATTTGTTTAAAAAAATTTCCTCATCCAGGGGCTTCCCTGGTGGCGCGGTGGTTGCGCGTCCGCCTGCCGATGCAGGGGAACCGGGTTCGCGCCCCGGTCTGGGAGGATCCCACGTGCCACGGAGCGGCTGGGCCCGTGAGCCATGGCCGCTGGGCCTGCGCGTCCGGAGCCTGTGCCCCGCAACGGGAGAGGCCACTGCAGAGGGAGGCCCGCATACCACAAAAAAATAAATAAATAAAAAAATAAAAATAAAAGTATACGAATGATAGCCTGGGGCTGAGCAACAAAGGAGAGATGGACTACAAATAGGCATGAAAACACTTTTGGGGGTGATGGAAGTATTCTACACCTTGTTCACAGGAAGGATTTTAAAGATGTATATATCCATCAAAATTCAAATATGTGTACACTTTAGATGCAGTTGTATGAAAATTATAAATAAATAAAAGCAATTTTTAAAATGGAAGCAAATAAATCATCAACGTATAGTATGTCCTCAGGACTACATATTGGTGTAACTATGAAAATGATTTTTAACTGTTGATAATAACATCTTTTAAAATGCTATAAAATGAGTAGCCTGATGGATTGATTTATTTAGGAAGATCAAACCTATGTAAATGTATACATGCAAAAGAACAAATGAAACTGGAAGAATACGTGTTAAGATATCTTTCAGGCTTTTTTCCCCTACATTTTGTAAATTCCAAACATTCTATAAATGAGAGAGATTCTTTTTGTTCTAAAACTACTTTTAAATGATGTTGATATGATAGAGATGGTGGGATGAGGGAAGAGCCAGGAAATTTCTGTGTCCCTTTTCAGTATTACTTAGGTTCATCATGCTTCTTCTGAAGAGACTCTCTCATGAGCTGCCTGCATTGCTTCTCGAGAGTCAGATGGGTAGAAGACAACCAGTAGTTAGGCATCACCTGTTAATCTGATAGTAATTGAAGCTGTAGTATTAAAGAAAAAAAAAAAAGGCAACATACACAATAATGGCAATACACATTGACAAGGCCGGCAAATATATTACTATTGAGATTACTTGCTTCAGTATACCAATTGGTATAACCAATAGTGCAATGTCCAGTTGAAGTAAATAAAAGAAACTAGTGTACTATATTAAAAAGTAATGGTACTTCAATTTGCTTTATAAATAAAAGGGTTAGAACTGTAGAAGACCTTATAAATCAGAGGCCAAAAAAAAAAAATGTTGCCAGTTAAGACAGTAAAACAACAGAGATGCTTATTTAGGTTTACACACCAATTTTGGGCAGAAATGAGACATATTTCTCAGAAATAGGCTTTTTTATTAAAGCATAGGTTTCATTCATCTCTGAAACCTTACTATACTAAATTTAAGTAAATTTTTGTGGTGATTTTTCACTCAAAATGCCTGGGAGAGTGTACATTTTTTTGATACATTACTTATGTATCATTAGTTCCTGGATTACAGATAACAAATCAAATTATTATATTTTCATGTGATTTGCATTTACATTAAAAAAGAAATCCTCTTTTTCAAGTTCCCATTCAAATTAAATAGCTGTATCACCTTAAAATCATATCTAACGTGTATAATATGATTCCCACAATCACAATAACACATTCAAACAAACTGGCTTTGTAAAATGTAATAGAGGGAAAAAATACTTTTAAATTTTAGCTTCTAGAATTCTCAGTCTTTTCTTTCTAGTGATATAAAGGTCAAAATTTGACAAAAATAATTATTTCTCTTTGATAGCCACTAGTGAAAAAATAGTCTTAGGAGCTTTTGTGTTCCTATGGGCTCTAACTAAAACAGTCATAGTGTCAACATTCTAATCACTACATTCACGCGGTTGTCATCATTCCCTTAACCAAACATGCTGATCTTAAATCCCCTTGGAGTTCATGTCACTGTACAGAATTAACCTGTTTACCCTGGTGAGAGTGAACTTGTAGGTTCTGATCAATGACAAGAATTTTCTTTTTCACCGATAAAGAAAATGTCAGTGTTTTCACAATATTTTAGATATCTTTTGCAAATAGTGGGACTCAGCAGGCAAGTTAGAGATGATGAATTCTATTCATGATATTACAGTTAATTTTTTATTGTGGCTGAGTCTCACATTAGATGTTGCTATTGTTAAAAAACAGATAATTTTAGTTAGAGGTTTTAGGATATATATATATATATATATATATATATATATACATATATAGTCAGTGATCCTTGATATTTAATTCTATGATACATGTTTAACATTTTCTTGTTTTTAACTTTTTTTTCCTCTGGTTGAAGCAAGACTTCAGCTCAAATATTGAAATCACTATTTGTGGGTATTTCCAAGGAAATTGTTAAGCGAAATATTTAAAATTACAGGTTTCCTGCAGATTTTTTGCTTAAGAAAATCCTGGCACTCCATTTTCTGGTAGAAATTTTTTGGAGGAGTGTATCTGACATGCTGGCTTTCTACCAAAAACCATAGATACATCCTCTTTCAAATTTCCTAATTAATATATTTCATATTATATGTTTCTGATCCAGTTTAGCTGTTTTAAAAAGCTCAATAAGAAATATAAACTAATAATATAATTTCAAATTGGAAATAAACATTTAACTAATTAACATATTCTCTTAATATCTATCTTCAGTTAGTCCGTTTTAAATGTAAATTTAAAAATACTGAATTTCTGGAATTTTAAAACCCATGAAGGAAAATCTATAATAGTTCTGAAAAAAGACATTGTTCTTCATAATCAAAGTACTGTTCTTAGGAAGGTAAGTTAAAGCCACTAAGACAGGTAATAACTATCACAGGGGGGGATGTTTGTACTCATTAAACTTTATAACACACCACTGCTTTTCACTTTCACTTTTTCTTTTTTTTTTTTTTGGCCTCTCACTGTTGTGGCCTCTCCCGTTGCGGAGCACAGGCTCCGGACGCACAGGCCCAGCGGCCATGGCTCACGGACCCAGCCGCGGACGCTCTGCGGCATGTGGGATCCTCCCGGACCAGGGCAGGAACCCGCGTACCCCGCATTGGCAGGCGGACTCCCAACCACCGCCACCAGGGAAGCCCCCTTTTCTTCCTTATAAACAATAGTTATTGTCCATTTTCTACAGCTTTTTTCTCCCTCATCTGGAAATTTGGATTTTCCCTCCTAAATAGCTTTACTATTGGATTAACTAACAGTCCTGGACTGTTATTGATTTGCTTTAAGCCCAGGGCTAATATGACCCAGCTTGAAGGTGCTACAGAAGGCAGGTCCCATTGGAGGAGTGTGGGAAACATTTTGACCTTCAGGGGTCTGGAAAGAGCTATTGTCTTATTGATGGGCATCTTGTTAGTGCCTTTCCAAACTCTTTATTGGGCAACTGTAGTAATTTCAGAAGACCAGGGACTTCATAAGATAGTATTAGAATGGGAAAGCTATGACATCTAGGATCTACCTCCTCAATGTCTTGGAGACATGTAATTAGGTTTGCTAAAAGACGAGGATTGAAATGGAAAAAGTTGGCAAATGTTAGTACGTATTCAGAACTATGGGACATCATAGCCATCTCTTCCCAACCTGAGGGAAGAAGAGCTAACATTTCAAAAATGTTCACTATGTCCAGGCACTTAGTATGTAAATTTGCATGGGTTTCACAGCAATCTTCTGAGATGGGTGGTGTCATTAATTTATAGATAGAAGATAGATTAAGTATTTTGCCCAAGAACCCAGCTAGTAAGAGGGATTCCATCCCCAGTCTATATGACAACAGATTGCTCTTCCATTATACACTGCGGCTGTGCACAACTGGGCAAGGCAAGCCTGCTTTATTTACTGTGAGATGAAGACATCAATGGCCAGGACCTCATTGCAGCACCACCTCTAAATCCAACTGCAAAGAAAAAGAAAACATGGAAAGGGAGCTGTTGTTTTCTGTTTTCCCAACGGACCCCAACCCAAGCCATTGATGCATTCAGAATTCCCAGGCAAGCCAGACCCAGGGTGACTATGAACCTTTCAACCTGTGTTTCTTTCCTACTGATTAAGATCATGTTATTCATTGCCTTTGATTTTTTTTTTAACATCACAGCAGCCAAGTTTTTTGTTTGTTTTTGTTTTTTTTTTAAATAAAAACACAGTCTAGGGCTTGGGTCCCAAAAGTTTAATATGTTTTGTCCTGTCAGATTATCTGTTTCCTCTTCAATTTATTTGTGATGTAAACCTCACCCCATTTCTGCTCTGATCCTGGGACTGTGCCCAGAAATGTGTATGTCAACACATTTCTAAAGGCAATGATAAGGATCACAATTTTAACAAAAAAAAACACCTCAAACAAACCCAGCCTCCCCACACCCCTTTCCCCAGTGGCTTATTAAAATCAACTGAAGTCAAAACCATAGCAAATGTGCGTTTTTCAAATTTACCTCAAGGCAGATGAAATGGCCAGACATTTGCCTTTTAGGGTTGCCCTAAGAAGAACTAACAAAAGGGGTGACAGCCCTTAAACAGTTGCTTGGGGAGGAGGACATCTGCCTCTGTTTTACCAGCTATTCAGTGCTCAGGCCTTGCCTTGAAAAGAGCATGTGGGGCTGGGCAGCAATAGTTCTCAGGCAGCCAGTTGTTATATGGCTTTTGTCTTAACGAAGCCACCCATTACTGTAGAGCCATAACTCGCAGGAAGCCAGCTGTCAGGGCTGTGGCACAGGCCCTTCTGGGTGGGAGGCAAGGGGAGAGAAACAGTGTCTGTGGCCAAATTCCCTTTTAGACACCTGAGCCTGACTTTGTAACCAGAGAGTTTAGTCTTTTCCTCACTCCCATCTTCCTGAGGAGACCTGGCACCCTTCTTGCTCTCCAGCTTTGGAGAGACAGCAGGGACATCTCCGGATCTAGATTCCTTGGTTTGCAACTCCCTAAGTGCTGGGCTGGGCTGGGCTGGGCTCTGCGGCGGCGGCGGCTGGCTGGCGTTTGGCGCTCTGATCTAGCGCTTCCCTTTGAAATCTACCTCCTCCCTTTTTTTTTTTTGAAAACCAGGTATGATGATGTCAAACGTGATGCTGATGCTACAGTTACAGACACGGCCCCTGCTGGCGCAGCCTCTCTGATTCTCTCTTCCTCTCCACGTCCGGCGCTGGGCTTTTTTTCAGACAAGTGCATCTCCTAACCAGGTCACATTTCAGCTGCGACCCACTATCCGTCTGTCACCGGAGTCAGACCGCAGGAGGAGGGCTGAGGAAGACGACGGCGTTTGCTCCCCCAACTGCGGGGTGGGAAGAAGGACGTTAAAATACTGCAGAAGTCAAGACCGCCACCCCCCCACCCCAGGTCGAATTCAGACCACGATGCGCGCTCCGGGCTGCGGGCGACTGGCGCTGCCGCTGCTGCTCCTCACAGTAGCTGCCCTGGCCGAAGGCGACGCCAAAAGGCTCAAGGAGGGCGAGACCCCCGGCAATTTCATGGAGGACGAGCAATGGCTGTCGTCCATCTCGCAGTACAGCGGCAAGATCAAGCACTGGAACCGCTTCCGAGACGTGAGTCTGCGGGGCCGAGAGGGCTAAGGGCTGGGGATGGGGGTTTGGGGAGGGAGCCTTGGAGCAGAGACCCTGGGGCCGGGAGTGGCGGCTGCACGTCGCAGCCACAGGCTCCCGCGGCCCAGCCGGTTAATTGCACCAAGAGTAAACAACGAGCACCCACCGGGCTCCTGAGACCCCTCCTCATGTACTCCCCAGTCCGGGAGCTGGCGGGCTTGGGACCCCCAGTCCCGCACCCGCCCACCGCGAGGAGTTGCTCTGAGGGGCGTGCGTAAGCCGACGAGGTCTCCCCTTCAGGCTGGGTGCGGAGAGCGGTGCGGGTTGCAGTGGGGCGGGGGGAAGGGGGCGGAGGGGAGTAGGGAGGGAGGGGCGGGGACCCTGGCTTTGCCTGGGCTCATCCAGAGGTTACTACTTCCTATGCATTTAAGCACATGTATCATGTTGCTAAGTAATTTTTCACAAATGATAACAGCTAATATTAGCAGAATGCTCACATTTGTCATTTATTTGTGAATAATGTGTGTTTATTCATTAAATCTTTACAAGCCCGCTTAAGTTGGTGTTATCATTAACCTCATTTTAGAAACTGAGGTTTAACAAGGTTAAGAAATTTGCCTGAAATTTGCCTCATAAAGCTTGTATCTGTGGTTCTTAAAATGTGGTCTTTGTACCCCTCAGAGTCCCTGAGATCCTTTGGAGGGGTGGGAAGGTCCTACTATTTTCATAAAAATATTAAGGCATAATTAGCCTTTTTCACTCTGATTCTCTCCTGAGTGTACAGTGGAGTTTTCCAGAGGCTATATGATATGGTAACATCATCACACTGATGGTTAATAGAATATATGTTTGTATATTTTTGTGTTTTCTAGAATTTTGTAAGTTGGTAGGTTTAGGTTATAGATACATGTTTTTAGAGAGGAACTCAGTTTGCTTTTAGTACTTCTGCTGTGCCTTTTACTAGCTACTTCCCATTATAGCTACTATTATGGGCTGAATTGTGTCCCCTGAGAATTCATATGTTGAAGCCCTCACCCCCTAGTACCTCGGAATGTGACTGTTTGGAGATAAGGCCTTTAAAGAGGTGATTAAGTTAAAATGAGGCTGAGGCTGTTAGGGTGGGCCCTAAGCCAGTCTGACTGATGTCCTTATAAGTAGAGGAAATTTGGACACACAAAGAAACATCGGACCTCTGACTACCGAGATCAGCTCCCTGGGTCTGTCTCCAAAAAAGTTTGGTTGATGAGATTGCCTAGTAACTGGTGATTGGAAGGGTCCGAGAATGACAGTGAAACTGACCAATTCAGAACAGACAGGGCCAGACTGAGGAAGTCCCTTCTGCCTCTGCCCTGATCATCAAAGCCCTCAAGGAATGACCAAGAGACAGAAAGAAGCAGAACATTAAGCACAGTGGACATACAATTTTTGATGAGATTGTCAACATTGCCCAACAGATGTGGCACTTATTTTTAGCTCAAGAACTGTCTGGGGGCTTCCCTGGTGGCGCAGTGGTTGAGAGTCCGCCTGCCGATGCAGGGGACACGGGTTCGTGCCCCGGTCCGGGAAGATCCCACACGCTGTGGAGCGG
>NC_041233.1:23749364-23755108 GCF_002837175.3 Physeter macrocephalus | reverse complement strand
GAGTTGCCCTGAGGGGCGTGCGTAAGCCGACGAGGTCTCCCCTTCAGGCTGGGTGCGGAGAGCGGTGCGGGTTGCAGTGGGGCGGGGGGAAGGGGGCGGAGGGGAGTAGGGAGGGAGGGGCGGTGACCCTGGCTTTGCCTGGGCCTCCGACCTGCTCCTCTCTTTTTTTTGGTGAGCTATCCCCAGGTGTCCCCCAGCTGGGTGGATGCTGCAGGTTCCACATACGGGCCACTGCAGAAGGGGCTGGTCTGGGTGGGGCCGGCGGGGACGGTAGCATCGTCTTGCGCTTGCCTTCTTTTCCCATCTTGGGCTTTGGGGAAGGGAGAGACAGAAGGGGACAGGGCCTTTGGTTGGGGCTTTGAGTTGGGGTCGGGGGGCGCCCTTAGCAATCCTCCTAAGGCGAGATGGTGAAAGGCGTGTCCGTGATGGGGGGGCTGGTGAAGGCAGTGAAAATACCGGAGGCCACCTCTGGGTGGCCCCCAGAGCCAGGTCTGGGGTCCCCATGCTGAGGGACGCGAGCACTAATGGAGGCTGGTTTTCCAGGACCAACCTTTCATGGGGGAGCGCGGCCCAGAAGTTGGGGAGCTCCAACCTGGAGGGAAGACTCCCTAGCCCAGTAGACTTGAAAAGCAGAGGGGAGAGCCCAGTAGCTGGGTATGGGAGCCCTTCGGGGACGCCCGATGGAACCCAGGCTTAACCTTGTGTCGGACTTTGCGGAGTAGGGGGTGGGGAGGCGGCTGCGGAGGAGCGGGCGTCGCTGCAGCACTTTGTTTACTGGCACCTGTAGATCAGAGGGGAAACTGAAGCCTGCCGTGTTCGCAGAAGGGGAAGTAGGAGTGAGGAGGGGAGGGCAGAGGGCGTGGCTGGGACCCAGAGAAGGGTCGGGGCGGCGGTGTGAGGTGCAGGATGGGCCCGGATGCTCCAGAGGAGAGGAACGATGGTACCCCGCGATCTGGTGCTTTCTGACACCCTGTCCACAGAAAACCTCTCCTACGACCCCAATTCTTGCTCCTCATTCCCCAGATTCTCTCATCAGACCCACCTAGTATAACACAGGCCACTGTGACCTTTCTCATCTTAAATTGTGTGCATCCAGAAGTTCCTTAGCAATGTGTTTAAAACACACATGCTTCATGTGATATCTAGCCAAATGATGGAAACAGGCAGAAATATGCATCTTTTTGTTACCCTGAAACAAGTAACTGTTTATCTCCAAAGTCAAACTGGTAGGTTGTAATTCATCAGGACTCGCATGCTGCCTGGTCCTCAGGGCTGAGTGGCCTGGGCCCGAGTGGGTGGTTTGCCCCACCCCACGGCTGGTCCGGTGACAGGAGCCTGGAGCTCCAGCAAGACCTTTTCCACGTCCCCTGCAGGCCCAGCACAGATTAGCTGCAGTCTCCTGCCGCTGCCTGGGAAGCAGCCCGGCCACAGCATCTAGAGGGTGGCAGCAGGCTGGCCCATCCTGAATCCATGTGTCACTTGTCCAGGCCTCCCTCTGACTCGTTGGCAGTTTGATCTTCCAAAATGGGCCTAATGAAGGTCAGAGGGAAAAGAAATGCTTAATTAGAACAGTACAGGTTTAAAAATAAAAGGTTCCTACCCACCTCCCTTTCTCCACTGACTTCCAATAGCCAACTCTGTGGGTGAGGCTAGATGACTGACTGCATGACCCTCTGGCACAGGGCTGCCCACCTGTCTCCCTGTACTGATGCCAATCACTTCCCCCTTCCTCCCATGCTCATCAGAAGAAAGCCACCAGAATGAAATTCTGCAGGACCTTCCCCCATAGGATTCATAGAAAACTTCAAAGCATGTGTTGGTTTGCGTGGCCTCGGGCATTTATAGGGTAGATTTCCTCTAAAACCCCATTTAAGGTAGCCCTGGCTATAGGAGAACGGGGTCAGGGAGAGAAGGAGGACAAGGAAGGCTGGGCAGGAGGACCTGGCTATAGGGATCCTTTGGCAGCTTCTGCAGAAATGCAGGAGGCTGCTAGCTCAGAGCCACTGCATTGCATCTCTAGGGGTGCCATGGTGTGAATGGTGCCCCCTGGAGTTGTGCAGTGCACAGACCGTGCACAGGGGCTCTGCCAGGACTGCAGACAGTTCTCATTCCTCCCCTGTTAGCAGAGGCCCCACTTCCCACCCTAAGGACTGAAGGCCCTCTAGTTGGGCACAGTGGCATCGGCTTTATGTACATTTCATCAGGCAAGCTTTCTTGAAAATATGCCCCTTCGCGTCTCAAAAGAGAGGTGGGAGTTTCTTTTGAACCTCTGAGGCATTGCCAGATGGAGCCAGAACCTTGTTGATAATCAGTCACAAAATGGTGCAGGGCCCCCACTCTGCCTCAGTGGAAGGGAGGCAAGCAAGCAGGGGGAGTGGAATATTCTTGGGCAATAGGATCAAGGGGTCGATAGTGTGGGTGAGGGACATGTCTCCATTTAATGGTTGGACTGAATTGAGGGGGGAGATTGAGGGAATCATGTCGAAGTGATCAGGAGAACGAAGAAGAGAAGGAAAGCGCGGGCCGTTGGCTCCAGTGTGGAGTTGGTCTGAGCTGGTTAGTGGGGAGTTCAGCTTAGCATTCTTCCCCTGAGCACTAGGATTGTTGGGGGGGTGGGGTGTTGCGAAGGATTTACTGGCAGAGTAATCCTCCCCTCCAGTGGGCGCGGGGCTGTCACACGTGTCAGGATAGATCTCTGCCCTGCTGCCGGGGGGAGGGAATTTCAAGTCAGAGGAGATGGGGATCTAGCTGTGCCCTGCTCTGTGCAGGCCTGGGCTTTTCGGAGCCCTGCTCCCTAGTGCTACTATCTCCGAATTCACTCCCTGCAGAAGTGGGTGGATTTTACCGCAGTCTTTGGAACAGAGCATCCAGAGCCTGGTAGATAGAGATGGACACTTGAGAGGAGACAGGCCCATTACACAGCATTCTTCCTGGCAGCTTCCAAGAGCTGGCTGGACAGCACTGACCGTTCTTTTTCTTCTTGGCTCTTCTCTGCTTTGTACTCCACTTCCATTACATTTTAATGATATTTATGAGTGTCCAGCACAGTGCTGGGCACCCGGGAGGCACGCAGTTAGCACGTGTTGAATCACTGGTTGCAGGGAGTGCTTACATCTGCCAGTCCCTGCAGTCAGCACTTTATCCCTGTGGGCTCTTGTGCCCTCCAACAACCTGTGAGATAGTTACCATTACTTTATATTCCACCCTATATAGGACACAGAGGCACAGAGAACCTGAGTAACTTATCCACGGTCAAACAGCTAGTAAGCAGCAGAGCTGGGATTTGAACCCAGGTCCTCTAACTCAGCTTTGCTTTTTAGAGAACTCTAAGCTTAACCCTTAGTGGAGGTGGAAAAGAAGAGTCTACCCTGGCTTGTGCCCTATGGGCTCAAGGGTGCCTGGGCAGGAGCAGCACCTCCTAGGAAGGGGGGGCCAAGGCTCTCAGTGTCTTTGGCAGCCTGCCACCAGCCTGGCCTAGCGACCCTCCAGAGCAGCTCTCTACCCAGGAGAGGCATGAGGCCTGGGTTCAGGTTCTGACTCTGCCACTGCCTGGCAACATTATGCCAGGTACGTCACATAACCTCTCTGAACTTCAGTTTCAGTCTAGGAGACTGAAATGGACACGTAAACATGAAGACATCTTGTCAGAGGGCTTGAGGGGCATCCATTTCAGGCAATATAGAAAGAAACTCCAACCCCATAGAAAAACCACCAGATGGATCAGTGTTTCTGGGGCTAGCCCACACCATGCCTCTGTCTCCATGAGAATGACACCGATGTATGTTTACTAATTCACTCATGCACTGCAGATCTGAGCACCTCCTCTAGGCCTGTGGCTTACCATGAACCTGGGGTCTGGCCCAGGGAAACATCGCCTGCTGGCTACTTAGGATTCTCATGTTTTTATGAACACCAAGTAGGCCAGTAGCAAGTTTCAGCCACAAAGGGGCTCCCTTGTTACCACCCCTCCCCTCTCCCCACCCCATACTGCTGAACCAGTGCAAGTGTGGGAATGAGCTGCACAGGTGTCGGTGGCTAAGTGTGGGTGTGTGAGAAGAACCCCAAACTGGGTCAGGGTGGATTCCATCATTGGGATTTGGGGATGGGAGGCTGGGTCCTGCCCTGGCCTCCTCCTCCTCCACCTCCACTCTGGTTTCAAATCCTCTCCCACGCTGGAGGGGCTGGCGTCGCCCAGAGCAGTGTAGTGCAGTGAGAGACTCTTGAACACCCAGCGGGGCTCCAGGCCTTGGGAAGAGAGGGAGAGAAGAGCACTCTTTGCCTAGAGAGGCCGTCTCAGTCTCCTCTCAACTTCCAGGCAGTCTGCAGAGGATGGCCAGCCAACACCACCCCCTCCATTCTCCAGAAGGTCAGAGGGCTGTCTGGAGGAGTGGAAGAGCTCTATCCTACCCTGAGCCCCAAGGGCCCTGGGAGGGTGCTCAGCTTGTCTTCCTCCCTGGGGGAGCCACTCCCAGTTTCTGGCCCTTGATTTTTCCCTTGGTTTAATGGGCAGCCCTTGTCATTCTGTGACTCCGGAAGA
This sequence comes from Physeter macrocephalus, assembly GCF_002837175.3. Lineage (NCBI taxonomy): Eukaryota > Metazoa > Chordata > Mammalia > Artiodactyla > Physeteridae > Physeter > Physeter macrocephalus. Next base: position 23,750,571 of record NC_041233.1, on the reverse strand, counting down.
TGGCGCTAGAGCCCGTCCACAGCCCTCCACCTGCACACATCCCCCACCCCCCCCCAACCCTGCCCCCCGCTTGCCACAAGCTGAGCAGCAGGACTTTGGGTTTCGGAAAAGGATTTTCTTTTTGCTCCTGAGGAGGTAATCTGTGACCAGGTCAGGGTTGAGTATGTATTAACCAGAGACCAAGAAACCTGAGAAATGAGGCCTAATGGCATCCTGGGGCAAACACCAGGGTGAGGATGGCCATACTGCTGCTGTGTAGGTTCCCTTGTAAGTGTAGTGTGGGTCTTCTTAGGGCTATAGACAGGGAAAATGTGTCTAACCTTGGCGGGCAGACCCAGGCCCAGCTGCAAGCTGTAGGGTGATGTGATTCTTGAAATGTCGCAGCCTCTGACCCCCTGAGGGCTCAGCCAGTGTTCAGTTGTATGTATAGCCCCTTCCTTGGGGTTGCTGCAGCAATTATTGGTCATAAACACATTTGGCACATGTTGGTGCTGCTTTGCATCATCACTTACGCTGTGGGCTTGTATCTCAAGAGTCCTCCTGCTGGTGTTTATCACATTCCTCCTAAGGCAAGTCCCTGAGGGTAGGGTCTGGGGATAGACTGCTTTGTGACCTTACCACCCCGTCCTCAGAGCATTGCATGGGGTTCTTCTGCTCATAGTAGGTGCTCAGTATACGTATATGCACCGTGGAATAGGAGAGGCAGGAAGGGTCTCAACTAACCTGTCCTCTGAGCCCCTCCCTCTTTTCCCCAGGGAGCAGCACTGTGGATTCAGGTGGTAGAGGGCAAAGGGAGGGTTGGGGCTCTGGGCTGAGCCATGCTGACTATTTGGGGTGATCTCTTCCTCTTTCTGGACCCTGAAAGGTTGGGATAGTCACAACTACAACCCCGGCACCCTGACTCCAATGATTCATTTGTAGGATAAGGGAGTAAATGCTGCCGTGAAGAAACATTATCCCGCAGGCCTCCCTGTTCTCCCCTGTGTCTGTGGGCCTGGGCCTGGCTGCAGCCAGCCTTCCCCTTTCTCCTGGGCAGTAGGGGGCTCAAAATTTCCCCCCACCTCAGTGGGCCCACCGAGCAGGTGACCCACCCATCAGACCTGTGGGTGGGTGAACACAGGGCATCCTCAGGTGGAGACCAGGTTCCCTGAGGCAGGGCATCCTTCCCCTGTGGCTCTCTTCCCTGACATCTGAGAAGAGGTCAAGG